>NW_028262336.1:70015227-70318257 GCF_047370975.1 Nipponia nippon | reverse complement strand
TAACATTCTGCAGTTTCCCTGATGTCCCTTTTGAATGACCTTTTGAGACAATAATTTGTTTTCATTTGTATTATCCAAAAATCAGTACTAACTTGTTTTGTAGAAACTAAAACTAGTTTCAATGTCATTCATAATACCACTAAAACTGAATGCAGAGTAAACACTGCATACAGTGGTAACTTCTAGATTTCTCTCCTCATGTTGTTTTTTTAAACAATAGTGGATGTTGTTTCATTTTAATCGAATACAATGAATTTCTTTGTGAAATCCACAAAAGGAAATAGTATATATTATAAAAATAAATTTTAAAAAAGAAAAAAGAGAAGAACACAATTTTACTATCTTATTGCAACAGTGGTACTTCTACTTGTCAGTTCAAACATGATGTAATGCAAACATGGAGATCAAATTATTCCTACTCAGCTGAAGACTTAATATCTAAATTAGGAGCCTAGTCAGCTTAACTTCCCTCTTAAGTCAATGGAAATAGGTAGAGAGGGCCCTTTGAGAAGGTACTTTTGTCTCACGTGCGATCTGAACTGCTTCTTCAACGCGCTTCTCTCTCCCCATTGACGTGAAAGGGAGGCCAAGCTGACTAGGCTGCACAGTTAGCTTTTGCAGTCAGGCAAGAATATTTTGTGATCTTTAATGTCTTTTACTGTGATGCATCATCAAGCTTTTAAGAGGGGTGCCTGGAGTCTGTGCACAGTGGCAGCACCCAGTGAAGGTAGCACAGTGATTCTGGGTGCTGGCCTTCTGTTGCTTGGTGTTTCAAAGCACCTCTGATTGGGTCTGGTAGGTAACTATTCTCCAGGGGCTGCTCCACTTGGCCTCTCAAGCTGTTTCTGTCCTTTCTCTAATTTTAATTCTTCTACATGTCCAGTGCTAGGATGAGAGCAGAGTATTTTTATGGTCCCCATGCCATCTGAGGACCTCTTCAGTTCCTGGTCAATTCCTCACCAAGAGATGCCAAGGATCAGGATAAGAAACTATAATGTATTAACAGGAACATATGTAATGCTTAATTAGCCAGAGCCCTGAGCACTTTCGCAACAATACTTCATTGTTTCCTTTGTCCTTTTTTTTTTTTGCTTTCCCCATTTCTGTGAAATACCATCTTTCCTTTGGCATGTTATGTGGTGGCAGAGAAGTTAATAGCTGAGAAGAAAAGCAGAGCGTGGGTACTGTTGCGTTCAAAAGTGCTTTTGAAATGAGTGCATAGTAGCTGAACCTCACAGCTTGTTGGTTTTGGATAACTTGTTTAGGGGGCTACTGTGGATAAAAAAAGCAACATAGAGAGTAGGGAAGTGGCAATAACAGCAGTTTCTCTTCTCATTTCCAGTCGTGGGGAGGCACTTATGATAATTACCAGCAAAGTGGAAAACCCAGCTGGAATTCTGAGCAATTTCTTTTTTCTGTACTTTATCTTTATTAAGTTGTTATACTTCCACCACGTTTTTGCTGGCATTTGGCATAACAAGAGAGAGCAAAAAGGACAGAAGTGAAAATTGTTGCAGCGGGATGCCTGAAGTTGCGTTCCTTAATCTTCATCTGGGCATCCAAGTAAAAGCAGAGCAATTTTGAAAGGTGTTGAGAATCTTTAAGCTCTGTTGTCTGCTATAAATTTAATAGATCAGAAGCACCCCTGAAAGTCAGACTGTTAGGTTTACTTGCCTTTAAAATGTGATATAGTATTGTAGCTTCCAATCCATAGATTTATACAATTGTGGTCAGATTCTTTTGTTTCCTTGTATTTAGTTTAAATCTTACTTAATTTTCTTCTTTTCTTAACGTTAAACTTTTACTATAACCATAAAAAACTCTAGCACAATATAAATGGTAGGTACTTAGTGAATATAACTCATTTATTGTAATTACCACTGAAGCAAAGGTAAGAGTATATTAACTAATGTAAATGCTTAGACAGTTATCAGAACAAAGGTCAACAACACAATACTGTGCATAATGAATGTTTTAAAAGGGTTTCATCTAGATTGCCAAAAAGTGTACTTTTTACTGTTAGAACTAGTCTTTCTAAATATGATTGGTGTCCACTTAATGAGGGTCTCCTCATTTTTTTGGTGTTTATACTATTCAGTTGCCTAAACACATTTGTAATGAGCCTGCATTAGTCATAATCACTTAATGAAGCTATGCACTTTTTTTTTTTTGTCCCATAACATTTCTTTAGGGTTAATTGCATGGTTACAAACAGCTTTTCAAAGGTTTTGATATGCCCTTGACACCAAAACTGGGAGAATAACGCTTCATAAAATATGTTGGTGAATCTTCCACTTAATGAGAGATCTGTCCAGTTACGTTATGGATTCACATAGACCAGATATTTAGCTGTACCTCTGAAACTATATCATACTTGTGCTACTGGAATAAAAATATTTTCAGTGACTTATGGTCCTGCAGGGTTGCATTTTTATTCAGTCCCAAAAGTACAAAACAGTGGGAGAGCATAATGTTACATGAAGGTCAATTAACAGGCCCCTTAGATAAACTTGTATTTGCAGCAACTGCTGACAAAGGCAGTCCAGAACCCATGCACCAGGTTGGATGGTAGCTTGAGGCTCCAATAGAAAATGATGTTCAAAGACCTTTTCCTCCACTCAGTTAGTTATTCTGCCAAGTGGAGAACACTCCAGGTATCTTTGCTATGACACTACTGTTTAGAATGAGCTCTGAAACCTCCAGACTGTACTGCAATTTAGGAAAGCTGAGCTGAGTAGGAGGGAAGAGTCCTTATTTGCTGATAATATATATTAGGATTATCAGACTTGGCTAGGAGGGCTGGGGTGTTGCTTAGCTTTTGGGACATTGGTTGCTTCCTCTTTCATGATAAAAACCCATTTATTATTATGGGTATTCAGAGATACTGAGCAATCAAAAAATTTGTCTAATAATGTTTATTCAAAAGAGGATCAAATGTCAGATGAACTGAGGGTACACTTGATAACATGAATCTGGGCCAAGTACAAACTGGACAGATTCAGGGATTTACTAGTTGTTACCAGGGAAAAGTGAGTAATATACCTGGAATGCACCTTAGAGTTTCATTACATTTGTTATTTCTGACTATTACCTCATAGTGCACTTTCACTAAAGCAATGTTAAGCTTTTTTTTTTTTTTTCGCCACAGAACAAAACTTATGAACATACTGGGAAAAAAAATACAAAACAAAGAAAAAAACAACATCCAAAACCACAAAACAACCCAAAACCTCAGCAATGTTAAAATAAATTATCCTGATTATTAACTGCAATAAAATCAAACAACATGGAGAGTCTTGTGGGTACTGAACTTAGTGCAGAGCATGAGAGTATGAGCTCATCTTATATTCAGTTAAGTCTGCACAAATGTTACTAATATCCCAGAAGAATTCAGATGTTACTCTTTCCCAAGACTCATAGTTTTACACTTTTTGTTATTCCAAACAATGGAGGAAAGAGGGAATTATTATCTGAAGAAATCAAAAATATTTAGTGGCCATTCAGTATCAAGGAGTGAAGACAGGTGACATTGTTAGGTTAAACTTAGAATCCATTTGAAAACTGTGTTTCAATTCTATAGCAGATCTCATCCTGTGAGAAACATGTTTTTCACTGTTAAAATTGTGGTGTTCTGCAGCTGCATCATTTTTTCTTCTCCTCCTAAATGCAAGGAAGAAATATTTTTATTCTTTCCATGTTTGAAT
Source organism: Nipponia nippon (assembly GCF_047370975.1). Classification (NCBI taxonomy): domain Eukaryota; kingdom Metazoa; phylum Chordata; class Aves; order Pelecaniformes; family Threskiornithidae; genus Nipponia; species Nipponia nippon. The sequence goes on along the minus strand of NW_028262336.1, from coordinate 70,314,553 downwards.
TTAAAATAAGTACTTATTTTTTCATGTTTCTTCTTAATTTTCCATAATCTAAATTAATAGGAAAACTCACCTTGAAAACAAAATACTGCCACATTCTCCTACCCTGTGTTAAGTCATTTTTCTGCTAGGTCTCAGGTTACTGCTACACGTAGTGCTTAACAGCCAAGTTTGACAAAGAAAAACCTGACAAATAAGGTCACTTTCTTTTATGTGTGTTTTTAGGGAAAGAAGAATAAACTGTTTACCTTTGAATGGACTAACATAATAAGGTAAAATAGTGTTTTTCCCTTGTATTCTCCATTTACAGTAGTGACTGTGACTCCTCTTAAGGTAGTAGCGAAAATACACACACATTTACTTGGAGTGTATCTAATTTTCAGAAATTCTTTTTATAGTTATACAACAGAGGATCCATCTTGAAAAAAGTTCTCTTGAGAATGGATGATAAATGTTATTGTATTGTATTCACTTTCTTAATACAGTAAGCCAGGTGTTATTTCTTGCTGAAAGTTCTACAGGTAACTATGAATTCAAAATAAGCCAAGTAAAAATATCTGTAGATGCCTTTCTAAACCTCTTATTCTTTCATCTTTCAGGTAGACAAATTTAATAGCTGTTTTCCCAACGGTTTTCCATTTCTATTTATAATTCACATAGAAAAACACACTTTATGGCATGTTCAGTCATGACATAGCAATTACGAATCAAAATAATGATGTATATAGTATGGCCCAAGATTTCTTGAATATTGTGAAATTCTTTACTTGAAAAAAAAAAAAAGTTCAGTTTATTTTTCCCAGTCTGTTTCTACAGACAAATATAAAAGAGGTACAACAAGAAATAAGGATTTTCAAGCCTTCTTTTTAAGGCTATTTAAATAGGAGAATAACTTCCAGAACTAGTGCTCAGACTTTTAATGCTATCTCAAGCACATCATTACTCTATTACTGATCATGCCAGAAGGACAGAATTAACCAGCACCTATTTTTCATGGCTCAGGAGTGCAGAAACTCCCAAGGTGATATTTGTTATTTGGGAAAAGTCTATATATATTTTAAGAATTTTATTCCTTTTATGCAAATTCAATTTAAACATTCAATGGAAAAAGCTGTATCACATAATCACAATGAATAAATTATTGGGGTGATATGTTGCTACTCTTCAGAATATGCTTTAATGGTGTTCATTATAAAATTCAAAACTTTGGTCCTGATGAATTCTTCAGAATTATGAGCCTTGTCTTCAGTGTGCCTAAAATGTAATTCCACAAATAGGAGTAAATATGTAGAAATGTCTGGACAAAGAGGAATCTTTATTTTTTATGAAACATATATTAAAGAAAGGGCCTTGTGCTGAGAAGAACCTGTATTCATACCCCAAACAGTTTAGGCATGTCCTGGTTTCAGCTGGGATAGAGTTAATTTTCTTCTTAGTAGTGGTGTGGATTTAGTATGAAAATAATGTTGATAACACACTGCTGTTTTGGTTGTCACTGAGTAGTGTTTACACTGGTCAAGAACTTTTCAGCTTCCCATGCTCTGCCAGGTGCACAAGAAGCTGGGAGGGAGCATAGCCAGGACAGCTGACCCAGATTGGTCAAAGGACTATTTCATACCATATGACATCATGCTCAGTATATAAGCTGGGGGAAGAAGAAGGAAGGGGGGGACGTTTGGCGTGATGGTGTTTGTCTTCCCAAGTAATCATTACATGTGATGGATCCCTGCTTTCCTGGAGATGGCTGAACACCTACCTGCTGATGGGAATTAGTGAATGAATTCCTTGTTCTGCTTTGCTTGCATGTGCGGCTTTTGCTTTACCTATTATTGTAGAATCATAGAATCATAGAATCATTAAGGTTGGAAAAGACCCTTAAGATCATCGAGTCCAACCATAAACCTAGCACTGACAAGTCCACCACTAAACTGTGTCCCTAAGCACCACATCTACAGGTCTTTTAAATACCTCCAGGGATGGACACTCAACCACTTCCCGGGGCAGTCTGTTCCAGACGTTTTTCCTAATATCCAACCTAAACTTCCCCTGGTGCAGCTTGAGGCCGTTTCCTCTCGTCCTATCACTTGTTACTTGTCACTAGACACCAACCCTCGCCTCACTACAACCTCCTTTCAGGTAGTTGTAGAGAGCGATAAGGAGGCCTCAGCCTCCTCTTCTCCAAAGTAAACAACCTCAGCTCCCTCAGCCGCTCCTCATAAGACTTGTGCTCTAGACCCTTCACCAGCTTCTTTGCCCTTCTTTGCCTTTGGCCTTCTTGGCTACCTCAGCACACTTCTGGCTCATGTTCAGGTGGCTGTCAACCAGTACCCCAAGGTCCTTTTCCGCCACACAGCTCTCCAGCCACTCTTCCCCAAGCCTGTAGCATTGTATGGGGTTGTAGTGACCCAAGTGCAAGACCCAGCACTTAGCCTTGTTCAACCTCATACAGTTGGCCTCGGCCCATTGATCCAGACTGTCCAGGTCCCTCTGTAGGGCCTTCCTACCCTCCAGCAGATCAACACTTCCATCCAACCTGGTATCATCTGCAAATTTACTGAGGGTGCACTCAATCCCCTCATCCAGATCATCAGTAAAGATATTGAACAGGACCAGTCCCAATCCTGAGTCCTGGGGAACACCACTTGTGACTGGCTGCCGACTGGATTTGACTCCATTCACCACCACTCCCTGGGCTTGGCCATCCAGCCAGTTTTTTAACCCAGCAGAGAGTGCACTTATCCAAACCATGAGCAGCCAGTTTCCCCAGAACAATGCTGTCTTTATCTCAGCCCACGAGTTCTCTCACTTTTACTCTTTGGATTCTCTCCCCCATCCCACTGTGGGGAGTGAGCAAGCGGCTGTGTGGTGCTCTAGTTGCTGACTGGGGTTAAATCATGATGGGCAGTAAACTGAGATGCCAATGTTAGAGGACTTGTCAGCCTTAGCTCCTTGTGTCACCTGGAGGGTAAGATCAGCCTTTTAAGACAATCTTTAGTGGTCAAAATCCTCTCTGAGAGTTGTCCACTTCTCACTGAATGCACATATAGCCTGGAATGATCACACTTCATTCACAAGCACTTTACTTATATGATTAAATTTATGAGAAGATAAATCTAATCCTGATTTGTGCACAAGTTCACCAATACTGTCAAGTTGCCTCACTCCCTTCCTCCACTTTTTGCTGGTGCCCTGCTTGTGTACATTGCTTATACATTCATTCATACCATTCTAGAGTAAAATACGAATTTCCTGCTGTGAACCAGATCACAGTCCATGATAGGACCCAGACCTTAAAGCATATGCGTAAACCAGTGCAGAGCACTTGACTATCATGCTTTCTGCTGATGATATCAGAAAAACCTAGATGCTGCCAGTGAGATAAATATTTCACCCATTGACATAAAAAACACACCAGCTGGCTAAAACAGCTCTCCAGTGATATAAGCATAATCTTTCAAAGAGGCAAAAGCAAAGACATCATGTTGGAAAGTGAGCCCTGAAACAAGAGGACATTTTATCTGGAGATGTTTTATCTATCTGGAGATGATACATGAAATAAAGCCATTTGACTGTTTTAGAAGCATGAGTGGGTAATTTAGGTGCTTAATTTTGGAATAAGGTCTGAGAATGAAGGAAAACACCTTAAAGGATAACAAAGTTGTTTGATTCACATGGCTCACTTTGAGTGATTTAGTTCATCCTGCCAGAAATCTTGTGACTCATCAGCTGGATCTCTGTATCTACTCTGTTGGCTCCAATGGGAGCTGTGTTACATGTAGACATTCAGACTTGGATGTCTTCCACCTCAGCCACCCAAATCAGGAAGAAGGAACCTAGAAGATCCTTGGAAAACTCTTTGGTCCCAGTTTAAGTGGACTAGCTTTCATTCCTTATTTTTAAGCATCTTAAGTTCAGATGCTATGTTTTGCTGTTTTTTTCTGCTATTGGGCTTTGGGGTGTTTTGTTTGCTTGTTTGAATGATCAGAGTGAACAAAAGTACATACAGGCTTTGATTGGCTCAAAAGTATTATTTGCTTCAGAATGCAGAGGCAATCTGCTGCAAACGCTTTCTGTATAGTTGAATGAATATGTGCATTGTCTGCGTTGACCCTATTTTGCTTTCAGACTCCACCTTTCGTCTTTGCAAGCCTCAAGTCTCTAAGTCTATAATTCAGAAGTGTCAAGCTACACATGAAAGATGGTGGTTTATTAAATTTTCAAAATGCATTCCATATGTAACAGACCTGCTAGAAATAGTGAGAAGAGTTATGTGAAGTAAGGATCTTGCTTGTCCTGTTCAATCATGACTGCAATAGCTGCAGGCAATTGCTTTGCCTATTGGGCAGTCTGAATTATTGACTGGATTAGTAGGTTGGGTGCAAGTTAAGAAACTCTCTTCTTTCAATATTTCTGTAAAATGGCAAGTGAAACCCTCCACTGTGGCTGTGGTCAATCCAATAAAAAATAAGGTTAAATAAAGTTAAGATTGTTCAGTCCCTGAACAGAAAAGACCAATGAAATTCACAGCTGGGCTAGACGCTTCATTTAGTCAATGCTACAAATGGAGAAAAATGAAGTAACGGTGGAGCTAAAACAGTATGTCAGATTTAAGTCTCCCACACTTTGTCAATTTGGAATTAGAAGACTTTTCTATTGCTTTAGTGAATATTTTTTATTTGGCAGTAAACAGAATGCTGTTGTTTCAAAATTTCTTTTTTTTTCTTGTGGAGGATTAAAAATCATATTTGTCCCAGAAGGCATAAAACCAGGAACATGCATATTATTTAGCTGTTTCCTCAACTTGTCACCTGCCATCATTCTTGACACTGGAATCAACTCATGCTAATTAAAGTTTTTGGTTTGGTTTGGTTTCCAGTAAAAGAAGATATGTAAAACAGAACTAAAGTCACTGTAGTTTCTTATTTCAGTATTAAAATATATATATAAAAAAACCCCAGAACCAAAACCAAAAAACAGCTCAGAGTTTACCTGACAGGTACAGCTTGACAAGTAAATACTCAGTTCCAAAGCTCCTTGCATTTGCCACATAAAAGAATAAGCAAAACCAGAAGAATTATTTGAGATGCTATAGCAGCTCCGTTTATGCTCACCACTAAAAATTATCATGTTCACCACATTTTGTACCATGGTAGCTGAGTTACTGCAGTTATTTGCCCATTAATTATGAGAATGTGGGCATGTGCAATCTCATATTGCTTTGTAGGTGCTGATTCATATTGATGACTTAATGGTGATTGCCATGTCAAAATTAGTTGCTCAGAATTTTTGCAGCTAAAATGAAGATTGTGAGCATTCTGCAAATCAGTTACAAACACAGTTGAAACACCTATTAAAGCTGAGTTTATGACTCCATTGTGTCACTGGAGCCACACAAAGAAGCCAGGGTACAGCAATAAATCTGACCTTTGATTTTCATATTCTGTTTTAGATGTTTATATTGTTTCCTATCCTGAATATCTGAACAACTTCTGTGTAGTATGAATGGTAACATCCTTCCTCAGACACTTTGTATGCAAGGTATGTAAAACTCATTTTTATATCCATGCTTTTCTCCTTTGCCTTTGCCTTTCCCTTCTGAAGATTCTATCACCACACATTATTGTAAGCCTTGTTTAGAAAACACTAAGACAGTACATTCCAGGTATTTGTGATGTATGATCTGAAGAACATTTTAATGCATTAAAAGGACTAATAATGAAAGACACTTTATTTGATATGTAATTAACTATAAATAGACCTAATAAGCTACTGAAATATAAAGGGGAGTTAGACAAAACTTAAGAACATGAGAGAAAAAAGAAAGATACCCTTTATAATGCATATTGCACTTAGAAAACATAATGAGTAGGTGGAATTATTCTCACTATCATAAACAGTAGCTATGGACCAGACCAGAGGGAATTTCATCCCAAAGAGATCTGGACAAGCTCTGCAGCAGCTCTGCAAATAATTTTCCTAAAAGCTAAGCCTTCCATTACAAGTAACAGCTCCGAATATAATTCTGAAAAAATCTAAAAAATTATGAATCTTAGATGATTGAAAACAGGTTTCACAAAAGCCTACCTATTGAGCAATATCCCGAGCAGTATCCATGTGTTACTGGAAAAATCCCACCTCTAAAATAATTTGGCTTCTAGCAACTTCCATGGATCCTGAGCTTCAAAAAATAGCTTCAGCTGCAATTGATAAAACTGCTTAATGACTCAGTTTCACATTTACCATCTTTCTGATTTTCTCAGAAAATATTTAACTATTCCACAAAGTGAAATTATTTAGAATCATAGAATCATAAAATATCTCATGTTGGAAGGGACTCATAAGGATCATTGAGTCCAACTCCCTGCTCCTCGCAGCACTACCTAAAACTAAACCATATGACTAAGAGCATCGTCCAGACGCTCCTTGAACTCTGACAGGCTTGGTACCATGACCACTTCCCTGGGAAGCCTGTTCCAGTGACCGACCACCCTCTCAATGAAGAACCTTTTCCTAATGTCCAATGTGAACTTCCCTGATGCAGCTTCATTCCATTTCCTCTTGTCCTATTGCTGGGCACCAGAGAGAGGAGTTGTAGATTGTGATGAGGTCCCCCCTCAGCCTTCTCTTCTCCAGGCTGAACAAACCAAGTGCCCTCAGCTGCTCCTCGTAAGTCTTGCCCTCGAGGCCTTTCACCATCTTGGTTGCCCTCCTCTGGACAGACTCTAATAGCTTGACGTCCTTCTTATATTGAAGCGCCCAAAACTCCACACAGTACTCAAGGTGGGGCTGCATCAGTGCACTGTAGAGTGGGACAGTCACCTCCCTCAACTGACTAACTATGCTGTGCTTGATGCACCCCAGGACATGGTTGGCACTTTTTGCTGTGAGAGCACACAGTTGACATATTCAACTTGCCATCAAGCCAAACCCCCAGACCTCTTTCTGTAGGAGCCATTCAGATTGACCCATGTCAACCAGAATATCCTATAATCTAGTTACTGAATGTGATGAAAATTGTATTAATTTAAAACAACAAACAGAACTCAACTCATTCTTGCTGTATTTGGATCTTTGCTTGTCTTGTGATGTGCTAGTTAAGGTGCATAGAGTGAGTGCACAGGAGAGCACTTTTCGCTCCCTGAATTTGTTCTCCAGGACAGAGCCCAGTAAGCAGACCTGAGCTGAGACTGCTGCTGAAAAAGGTGTCAACAGGAGAAACAGGTAGAGGAATAGTTAACTGGAGGTCTTGAAGGAGTTTGCCCTTGAGCTAGCACATGTTTGTAAACCTGTAAAAAGGTCATCACTTCAGACCCTTATACCCATAAAGGGTTGTACTGACAGACAAACAGACATACTTTTTGGATAGGTTTAGGGACTTAAAATGCAGTTAAATGGCCAAATCATGCCTACCTAATTATAATTCTATGAACCCTTTCACAGAAGAAACCTAAGTTGTTTCCTTTTTTTTTTATTCTGCTTCTCCCTTTATGATGCTATATATGTTCCTATGGTTAAGCATATTCATAACATTCCTTGTAAGAGATAGAAATAAGCATACTTGTTTTAGAACCACTTGTGGACAGATTCTGAAGTCCTTCAGTTGCCAGTTTTACCACTAAATACTAGTTACATCTTGCCAGGCAAAATTATAATAAACTTAAAGTGATCACATTTTATTATACATTGCAATGTTGAATAATATTCCTTGCCTTGTGGAAAAGTGGGTAATATAATACTTTAAGCACTGGAACATAAAAGACATCAAAGAATTAAATTTGGCTCAAAATAATGTAAAATATTATATTCGCTCTAAATTTCCATTTCCAGGATCAATGTTCAATGGAGTGTTCTTCAAAGGGATTCTCTAGTTTCCTTCCTTTCCTCAGTCCCTTCTTTTTATTTTCCTCTTGATATTAAAACAGTTCCTCAGCTGAATCAGGTCTTCCTGGTTAGTAGCCTGCCATGCATTCTCTTGGGAGGATTTAGTTGGGTGCAGTAGAGCATATTGTTATGACCTACTTGTGAGTTTCAGATAATTTGCACATTACCAGAGTGGGTGTCACAGATTTGCTGCAGTTGGAGCTAACTTGAATGTTTTACACCATGATATATATACTTTTATCACATATAACACCTAAAGAAGAATGTGAGAGAAAGATGATTGGCTATAGTCAATGGGCAGAGTAGCTTGAGCTGGCTGAAGGTGAGTCATGACCAGTTTCAGGGCTCAAAGTCAGTGCATGCTCGCTGCTTCTAACTTTGCTTCCTGGGAGGAAATAAATAACGGTAGAGCCTACAGCTTGTTTCCCACAGGCAACACACTGTTCTGCCTCACCATCACAAATCTGGCTATTACTCGGTCAGCCTGCCTTTTCCATTTTTAAGCCCTGGTGTTATTTCTCCTTTTCTGATTTAACATTAGTGAAAAACAACAGCAACGACAACAACAAAATCTCCCAGAAAACAGTCCTGAAAACAAAGAAACCAAAACATGATTTAAGTACTTGTAGACATGAAGAAATCATCAGTTTCCTTAGCAACTGAATGCAGTTCTATATTAAGAACAAGAAAGTAATTAACCCTCTAATGTGAGATAATGCTGGAAACACACATTTAAGTCTGCATGAATTTTTGGCTATTGCTCTAGCATATTAAAATTTTAAATGATAAAGGCTAATCTCTGGTTAGCCATCCTATTAAAACAACTGGGAAATTCCCTGGAACAGTCGTATATGTCATGAATGGAAAATATCCAGATTATAGGTTGCAATTGTTGGTCCTGATAGAAGCAGCTATGTGGTCCTGTAATTTGATTACACTGTAAGATGGCTTTCTCTCATCTTGTGCATGCAGCTATGATATGTCTTAATAGTTGGTTGGAGTGACATTGTTATAGATTTTTTCTTTCGTTCTCTGCTAATAGTTTTTCCTTATCCTTCACTATGAAGTTAGGACATTTGTGTGTTCAGATATGTGTTTGTGTGTGAATATGCTCCTGTGCAATTAAAGTCGTTACAACTAGGATTCAGAAATACATGCTTTGACAAATATAGCATGATTCAGTGGAATATTTAAACATCCCACAAACTTTAAGAACCAGAACAGTTTTACTGATTTCTTAGTTACTACCTATGAAGTCGTAACGAATGTCTAACCACGTGGCTTGACCATCAAAGTACAGAATTTTGCAAACTTAGAGGTGGTTATGATGTAATCATCTGATGTCAGAATAATTCCTCTTTGTGTAGGTGTTTAAATGTGGTGCAAAATTTGAACCTTAGATACCATATTGCAAAACATTAACTATGATTTATAAGAATGACTGCAGTATATACAAATCTCTTTAGAGGATCTCATTCTATTACACTGCAAACATACAAATTAAGGCTTAGTGATTGCCAAATATTATTAAATAATACTGAAATAATACAGGTTGATTTTAGTTAATTTTTACTTGAAGAATGGTCACATCTGATATCTAAAAAACAAAATTAAATATTATTTGGGAGTTCAATTTGTGTATCATGTTAATTAACTTTTTGCTTTCTTGTTCTTTATTTTTCTAATACTGTTGGCTAAAACACCAAACATGGAAAACTAGTCTACTTCAGTAATATCTGTGTAAGCCAGTTGACTTTTGTAAGATTTTCTCAGCATTAACCAAAGATAGGATTTCACCTTCTAGCCAAATGTCTTTTTGGTGTATCCTTACTGGCTTCACAGGAGTTTTATACCAAGAATACAGCTGGCCCCTGCTTGTTTCATGGTGCTGTGCCAAGGCTTATTAGAAGAGAAGTCAAACTCTGCTTCTGAAGCAGTGATAGGAGTCATAGCATTTCAATGTACTCTTCATGTGAGGATCTTTCAAAAAATTTTTGAACAGGCTGGTTCAAAGTCACTATGTACCCCTGTTTCTTAACTGTATCTAACTGTATCTATCTAAGATGGCTGAGATTACATATTAGATATGGTCACACTTCTGCCCCATTTGGCTGATCTGATCTTATCAAGGTGAGTTTATTCAATTTCTCTATTTTTTTTCTTCTTTTTATTGTAATAGAGAAATGCATTATAAGGGTACAGGCTACCCGCAATGAATGCTTTGTAAATAGAAAAAATAGAACTCTCAACTTTTTCCTACGTAGTCACAGACAGGATCATCTCTCAAAGTTTTATTTATTTCCTCATATAAGAAAAAAGCTACAAAAACTTTTGATGTAGGATTCTGTCATGATACCTATAATTTATAGTTTTCACATGTTGTGCGATGTGTATGAGTATGTAAGTGAGAATGTGTATGTGCATGTGTGGGTTTTTTGTTTGTTTTCTTCTGGAAAATAATCTTTTAGCACTAATTAAAATCAATCCACTTTGAAACCTGTAACTCTTAAAACCTTTTCAGTCAGACTGAAAAAAGTGTAAAAATCTCTTTTCATTTTCAGTGAAAAAGTTTTTAGTTATACTTTGTGAGAGTACTGTACAAATATAGCCATCTTAGTTTTATATACACAGTGATGTTTTAAGCAGACTATCTGCTGGAACTGATCATAGGAAACCAAGATTTGTACATACACTTTTCACCTGAGAGGGCTAATCACTTGTTCTCTGGCCTAGAGCATTGATTTATAAACATGTACAGAGTAGCTAAGGAGTGGGAAGGAAGGAAGGAAGGGAGGGAGGAAGGAAGGAAGGAGAAGAAAGAGAAAGAAAGAAGGAAGGAAGGAAAGAAAGTAGGAGAGAAAGAGAGAAAAGGAGAGAAAGAAAGATTAAATGAGACAAAGTAAGAACAAAAACATTTCTCACACTTTGTCAACTTTGTCTTGATCATTGTATAGTCTTATCTATCTTTTATCACTTGCTTTCTTTTATGCAGATACCTCTTAAGGATGAAAATATTCACTTACTGTGTGCACTGTTAAAGAGCATTGTGACTGTCATCAACCATCTGAATAACAGAAAGATCAACCAGTGATATCTTATCAACTCTTCTTCTCTACAGTAAGCAGTGCAGTCTGAAGTAGTTAGTGACTTTAAGACCATCTAAAATTCCATTGAATGTGCCTTTCTTCTCTGTTGCCATTGTATGTCCCAGTAAATTATGATTCATTTATAGAGGATGAATGAATTGAGAGCAACCCTGAGGAGAAGGACTTGGGGATACTGGTGGATAAAAAATTAGACATAAGCCAGCAATGTGCACTTGCAGCTGAGAAAACCAGTCATATCCTGGGCTGCATAAAAGGAAGCATGTCCAGTAGGTTGAGTGAGGTGATTTTTCCCCTCTGCTCTGCTCTCGTGAGACCCTGTCCGGAGTCCTGCATCCAGCTCTGGGGTCCCCAGTACAAGAAAGACAAGGACCTGTTAGAACGGGTCCATAGGAGGGCCATGAAAATGATCAGTGGGCTGGAACACTTCTCCTATGCAGAAAGGCTCCAAGGAAGCCTTATTGCTGCCTTTCAATACTTAAATAGGGCTTATAGGAAAGATGGACAAAGACTTTTTTCCAAGGCCTGTAGTGACAGGACAAGGGACAGTGGTTTTAAACTAAAAAAGTGTAGATTTAGACTGAACATAAGGCGGAAATTTTTTACAATGAGGGTGATGAGGCAGACTGCCCAGAGAAATTGTGGATGCCCCATCACTGGAATTCTTCAAGGTCATGTTGGACATGGCTTTGGGCACTCTGATCTAGTGCAAGATGTTCCTCCCCATGGCAAGTGGCTTGGACTAGATGATCTTTAAAGGTTCCTTCCAATCCAAACCACCCTGTGATTCTATGACTCTGTGGTGACAGCAGACATAGATAACTGCTGTGAAAACATAAACTGTACTAACATCCATTTGGTTTGATATCCAATGGACTTCCACATCTAGGATTTAAATCTCTTCATTTATTGGATGACAGAACAACACTTTTCACAGAAGTCCTTTCAGGACTTATGTTGAAGTTCATCCCTTCCTGGCTTCCTGTACATGACAACATTTTAGTTGCTTACAGCCAGTTGCTCAGTCTGAACACTGCTGTTACAAAATCCCCATGGTGGGCACCATCATTCTTGTCTCTCATTTTTCTCAGCTGCTGGAACCACCACTCTGCTCTTCTCAAAGAAATAGTTCTTTCTCAGCTACGCCCTCTGTACTTCCTAAAGTTTATTTCCCTCTCTAGAGTTAAAGGAAGGGTGAAAGCTGAGACCATCATGTAATGATTAACAGAAGGACATCTATCATAGGACTGCTTTCTGTAAGGCTGAACTCAGACCCTCAGATCTCCTTCTGATTGTAAGGATATAGATTGCTTTGATCACAACAAAGAAGGAGGTGAGAAAATAAATATTTAGCTGTTTGTGTCCATGAAAACCAAATACGAACAATCATTTTCAAGTGTAAAGTTAAAGTCTCAATGAAAAAAATAATTTAAATATCTTCCTAAAAAAAAAGAATCATGACATGCTATCTAAAGATACTTTTTATTTGTTTTTTTCATGTGTGTATCTATATGTATGCTTCTGTATGTGCAGAGAGCAAGACCCGGGTCATTAATTCCCAAATAAACCCTCATAGATGGGGAGTAGATGGCTTCTTCATCTGTAGTGAAAGATCAGTGTCTTTCACTGAAACATCAGCTGTAGTCAGATTTTAGATTTCATAACAAAAATGAATGCATTTGATAAGAATGGATTCAATGCTGTAGAGAGGAAATACGCTGAGACCCTAACTGAATTCAGATATGGATAGGTAGACAGTAAGAGAGGTTAGATGATTTTACTGACCATAAAGATGGTATGATTTCAGTGTCTGGGATTGACACAATAGATCCACTGCAGTAACTTACATCAGTCACTTGACGTTTACAGTGGAGGGATATGTAAGTTCTTAAAATGTCTTCATAATGTATCAGAACATATCAGAAGTTTCGTGAAAGGAAGACAGTGAAGTAAGATGAGTATTTAAAATGCATGCTACATGTATAATTTCCTGCCTTCTTTCTTTGATATAGGCTTATGTCCAAATCTGCACTTTTTGACTCATATTTCTGATGATTTGAGAGTTACATTTATATTCAAATTCTAATTTTGATCCAGTCATGATGTACTTGCTGATGATACTAAACTGGGAGGTGCTGCTGACTCTCTTGAGGGACAAGAGTCCTTGCAGAGGGATCTATGTAGACTGGAGCATTGGGTAATCATCAGTGGTATGACACGTAACCAGTCCAAGTGCCAGATTCTGCACCTGGGATGGAGTAATGCCAGTCACAAGTATGGATTGGGAGAGGAGTGGCTGGAGAGCAGCCCTGCAGAAAGAGATCTGGGGGTGCTGGTTGACAGCAGGCTCAATATGAGTCAGCAGTGTGCCCTGGCAGCCAAGAGGGCAAACTGCATCCTGAGGAGCATCAAACACTGTATAACCAGACAGTCAAAAGAGGTAATTATCCCACTGTATTCAGCATTGGTGCAGCCTCACCTTGAGTACTGTGTGCAGTTCTGGGCCCCACAATTTAAGAAGGATGTGAAGGTCCTTGAACGTGTCCAGAGGAGGGCAACAAAGCTAGTGAAAGGGCTGCAAGGAATGTCCTGTGAGGAGCAGCTGAGGACCTCATAGGCTTGTCTGCTTCAGAGAAAAGGAGGCTGAGGGGTGACCTCATTGCTCTTTACAGCTTCCTGAGGAGGGGAAGTGGAGAGGGAGGTGCTGATCTCTTCTCCCTGATATCCAGTGATAGGACGCGTGGGAATGCTTCAAAGCTGTATCAAGGGAAATTCCGACTAGATATGACGAAATTTTTCTTTACTGAGAGGGTGGTCTAACACTGGAACAGGTTTCTTAGAGAGCTGGTCAATGCCCAATGCTTGTCAGTGTTTAAGAGGCATTTGGACAATGCCCTTAAGAACATGCTTTATCTTTTGGTCAGCCCTGTAGTGGTCAGGCAGTTGGACTAGATGATTGGTGTAGGTCCCTTCCAACTGAAAATAGTCCATTCCATTCCATTCCATTCCATTCCATTCCATTCCATTCCATTCCATTCCATTCCATTCAGTTCTGTTCTGTTCTGTTCTGTTCTGTTCTGTTCTGTTCCGTTCTGTTCCGTTCTGTTCCATTCTGTGCTACTTTCAAGTCTACCTTCATTATGACCTGTACCAAAATATATGGTATTCCAGTACCACTCCTGATAGGAGTTTGGCTCATATGTATCAGACATTTAATTAGAAAACCTTCAAAGGTGTGTCAGTTTGCGGGGGAGAGTGTGCAACAGCAAATGGCAACGAATGTGTCAGCTTCACCGCTTGGAAGATTGTTTTCTAGTGAGTAAGACAGGTGACCTGTACCTGGAGGGGTGATATGTAAGAATAGGCAAGCCCTTTGGTTTCTGTGAAGCTGTGGTTAGGTCACTGCTATTAACTGGCAATCAATTATTGGGAGACATAGCCAAAGCTATAACAAGCCTAATTTTTAAAAAGAAATCCTCCTTGTATGTTGGCTTTAATTCCACAAAAAAAGAGGGAATTGTATGGCTCTCAACTAAAACATTATTGTCCAAGACCTTTGTACCATTTCCATTTTGGAAATAAATGTAGCCCAATGGGTAGTTAGCTTTTCACGTTCAGAGAACATTCACCCAGCAGACAGAGTCACATCTTCACATGGCATCTTAAAGCCTACTATTTGCTAGTACAGTGTCAAGATTATTTTTTATATCTATGTTATCTTATTCCAAATGTGAGACATGACAGAAATCTCACGAACAGTAAAAGTGGTAAATGACAAGTTTAAAAGTGTACCAACTGCACCTGCCCTTATAACTAAAAATAGACCTTTTCACCTGTCCCAACTAAGCAACACAATCTGAACAAAAAATTGACACTATTAGAAAGCTATTAAAATCATGTGGCACTCACTGCATGACACTAATGTTATTGAAAATCTAATATCAATTCTTAACAGTGTATCCCTAGGTCATTATTTCAGTGCGATTTCTTGCCACATACATGTTAAATTGGTAACTCTGTTTCAAGTGTTTCTAATGAAACACTTTTCAGTGATAATTTTAAATCATTTTATAATTCATTAATGAAATATTTTAATACAGTGTCAAAGCTTTGTTTAGATGAAGACATATTTACTATACCTCTTTAAATGCTTTTTTAAAAAAAAAAAAGTTGATTTTCTGAGACAATTTGAGGTTATCCAGTAATGTCGAAAATACAAGAATGTCAAGGGTAGATAAAACAAAACAAGACAAACCTATCACATGACATGAAAATCACGTTGTAGTGAGGAACATGATATTACAGTCAACACAACCGTACTTCTTTATATGGAAGTTAAACATTCCTAGTAGTACTTCATGAAATTTTAAGCCATTGAACATCTTTCCTTCTCAAAATCCATCAAAAAAGAGAAAGCCAAAAAAAAAAAACCTCCAGGAAGAAAGAAAGCATGTTCATCTCAACTGAAACTGCTAAACAGTCTACATGTAAACTGAACACTGAAAAAATCCAGAATTGATATTTGACTGCTAGTGCATGACCACTGCAGATCATGAAAAGTTTATCCTTTAATAGCAAGTAATAAGCTGACAAAAAAGTTTGAAGCCTTATGTCTGACACATAACAAAAAAAAATTATTCTGATTTTTTTTTCTTTTATTCTTTCTGACGTAAACATTGCCTCCAACCTGTTCAAATCTTTTGACAATATGATTTAAAATAGCAAAAGAAAGTGAGTTCTGTCTTTCTCCAGAAAGTAATATGTTCTTTGCACCTTGCCACTCCAAACTCATCACGCTATCTTCTTGCCAGCTGTTTATGGGAGATTAAGTGCCATCATGTTTTGGACTATCTCATAAAAATTGTCATAAAGGTACTGGTGAGAATGGGTTATCAATGCCATTATCCTCTCCTCAAGAGTATATCAAGTATATAGATTAAGCCATCCATTCTTCAGAGTTTTTTGTGAGAATCTTGGTCATAAAAAGATCATTCATAAAAAGCATTCTAAGAGAGGCAGACAAAAAAATATCCAATTAACATGAGTGATGAAAGTGCTGAGAAACAGTTATTGAGAATCCTGAAAACAGCAGGAAATGTAGAGGAACACTAGAGAGAATTTGTGAAAGTTTAGGGGAATACTGCTAAGAGAGTATAGGAAAAAAGAAATTAACATAATAAAGACTTGGCTTAGTTCTCTTGTCACCCCTCAATTTGTTGTTTTGTTTCCAGTGTCATAACTTGTGCAAAATGATTCAAAGAGGAAGGGATATAATCACAAAAACAACAGACAGAAAGTGGGTAGCATCACTATGGCTGTATGTCTAGTTTAGGCTATACATTAGTTTAGAGGACCCAGGAATATTTCCCATTTCCTATGTTTGTGTTTTATGCAAATCTCAGCCTTGGTATAAGTGTCAGACCTGAGACATTTCAGCCTCCTTCTTGCTCTCACAATTATTCTCATAGAAACGAAATTCTGGAGACCTGTCTTTACTAGGAAGACCAGAGTTCAGGAATCCAGGGTCCCAGAGACTAAGGGGAAAATCTGGAGAAAGGAAGATGTACCCCTGGTGGAAAAGGATCAGGTGAGGGAATACTTAAGTGAACAGGACATACATAAGTCCGTAGGCCCTGATAGGATGCACCCACAAGTGCTGAGGGAGCTGGCAGATGTCATTGCAAGGCCACTCTTGATAATCTTTGATTGATCATGGTGATTGGAAGAAGTGCCTGTAGACTGGAGGAAAGCAAACGTCACTCCTATCTTCAAGAAGAGGAAGAAGAAGAACCCAGGGAACTACAGGCCAGTTAGCCGCACCTTGATCCTTGGGAAGGCGATGGAGCAACGAATCCTGGAAACCATTTACAGACCCATGGAAGGACAAAAAAGTCATCAGGAGTAGTCATCATGAATTCACCAAGGAGAAGGCATGCTTGACAAACTTGATAAACTTCTATGATGAAATGACTGGCCCGGTAGATGAAGGGAGAGCAGTGGATATTATCTGCCTGGACTTCAGTAAGATCTTTGACACTGTCTTCCATAAGATCCTCATAGACAATGTGTTTAAGTATGGGCTGGATGAGCAGACTTTGAGGTGGACTAAAAACAGGCTGAACAACAGGGCCCAGAGGGTGGTGATCAGTGGTAGGAAGTCTAGTTGGAGACCACAAACCAACAGTGCACTCCAGGGGTCGATACTCCGTCCAATTGTGTTTAACATAGAATCATAGAATCACAGAATCATAGAATCGTAGAATGGTTTGGGTTGGAAGGGACCTTTAAAGATCATCTAGTCCAAGCCACTTGCCATGGGGAGGAACATCTTGCACTAGATCAGAGTGCCCAAAGCCATGCCCAACATGACCTTGAAGAATTCCAGTGATGGGGCATCCACAATTTCTCTGGGCAGTCTGCCTCATCACCCTCATTGTAAAAAATTTCCGCCTTATGTTCAGTCTAAATCTACACTTTTTTAGTTTAAAACCACTGTCCCTTGTCCTGTCACTACAGGCCTTGGAAAAAAGTCTTTGTCCATCTTTCCTATAAGCCCTATTTAAGTATTGAAAGGCAGCAATAAGGCTTCCTTGGAGCCTTATTTTCTCCAAGCTGAATAACCCCAACTTTCTCAGCCTTTCTGCATAGGAGAAGTGTTCCAGCCCACTGATCATTTTCATGGCCCTCCTATGGACCCGTTCTAACAGGTCCTTGTCTTTCTTGTACTGGGGACCCCAGAGCTGGATGCAGGACTCCGGACAGGGTCTCATGAGAGCAGAGCAGAGGGGAAAAATCACCTCACTCAACCTACTGGACATGCTTCCTTTTATGCAGCCCAGGATATGACTGGTTTTCTCAGCTGCAAGTGCACATTGCTGGCTTATGTCTAATTTTTCATCCACCAGTATCCCCAAGTCCTTCTCCTCAGGGTTGCTCTCAATCCATTCATCCCCCAGTCTGTATTGATATTGGGATTGCGCCGGCTCAGGTGGAGGGCCTTGTTGAACTTTGAGGTTCACGCAACCTTATTCCTGAAGCTTGTCAAGATCCCTCTTGATGGCATCTCTTCCCTTTAGTGAATTGACTGCACCACTCAGCTTTGTGTTCATCTGCAAATTTGCAGAGGGTGCACTCAGTCCCACTGTTTATGTCATTGATGAAGATATTAAATAGTATCAGTCCCAGCATGGACCCTTGAGGGATAGCACTTGTTACTGGTTTCCACTTGGACATTAAGCCATTGAGTGTAACGCTTTGGATGCGACCATCCAAAGAGTTATCCAATCCTTTATCCATCTAACAGTCCATCCATCAAACCGCTCTTTCTCCAATTTAGCAGCAAGAATGTTGCAGGGGACCATATCAAAGGCTTCACAAGAAATCCAGGTAGATGACATCCATAGCTCCTTCCTTGTCCACTGATGAAGTCACTCCATCGTAGCATGCCACTAGATTAATCAGGCACAATTTGCCGTTGGTGAAGCCATGCTGGCTGTGTTTAATCACTTCCTTTCCTTCTGTATGTTTCAACATATCTTCCAAGAAGATCTGTTCCATGTTCTTACTGGGCACAGAGGTGAGGCTGAATGGTCGGTAGTTCCCAGGATCCTCCTTTTTACCCTTTTTCAATATGGGTGGGATATTTCCTTTTCTCCAGTCACTGGGGACTTCATGTAACTGCCATGGCTTTTCAAATATGATGGAGAGTGGCTTGGCCACTACATCTGCCAATTCCCTCAGGACCCCAGGATGCATCTCATTGGGTCCCATGGACTTACGTATGTTCAGGTTCCTCATGTGGTCTCAAACCTGAACTTCTCCTATGATGGGAGGGACTTCATTCCCCTAGTTGCTATCTTGAGTTTCAGGTGCTTGAGAGACATGGGAAAAGAAATTACCATTAAAAACTGAGGCAAATAACTTCATTAGTGGTCTGGATAATGGGGCAGAGTGTACCCTCAGAAAATTTGTTGATGATTGATAGAAAACTGGGAGGAGTGGCTGATATGCCGGCAAATTGTGCTGCCATTCAGAGGGACCTTAATAGGCTGGAGAAAGGGGCTGACAAGAACCCCTTGAAGTTCAAAGGAGAAGTGAAAAGTTCTGCACCTGGGGAGGAACAACTAGAGATACTAGTATATGCCTGGGGACACCCAGCTGGAAATCAGCTTTGCAGAAAAGGCTCTGGGGTTCCTGATGGACAACAAGTTGAACATGAGGCAGTGGCGGGCCTTTGTGTCAAAGAAGGCCAATGAAATCCTGGGCTGCATTAAGAGGATTGTTGCCATCAGGTCGAGAGAGGTCCTTCCCCTCTTCTCATCAGTGGTGAGGCCACACCTGGAGTACTGTGTCCACTTCTGAGCTCTCTGGTACAAGAGAGATATGGATATACTAGAATGCATCCAGCAAAGGACCAATAAGATGTTGAAGGTACTGGAGTGTCTCTCATGAAGAAAGGCTGAGAGAGCTTGGGACTGTTCAGTCTGAAGAAGGGAAGGCTCAAGGGGATCTTTTTAACATATATAAATACCTGAAGGAAGGTTGCAAAGAAGACTAAGTCAGGCTCTTTTCAGTGGTGCCCAGTGACAGGACCAGAGGCAATGGGCACAAATTGAAACACAGGAGTTTCCATTTGAACATCAGGAAACACTTTTTTACTGTGAGGATAACTGAGCACTGGTAAAGATTGTCTAGGGATGTTATGCAGTCTCCATCCTTAGAGATATCTGAAAACCATCTGGACATGGTCCTGGGCAACTAGCTCTACTTGAACAGAGGGGGTTAGACCTGATGACCTCCTCCCTTCCAAACTCAGCCATTCTGTGATTCTATGAGGTTAGACTTTACAGTCTTAGTTATGCTCAGTTGTGGGGAGGAGAAGAGGGAGGAGGAAGGATAGGTACTTGAGGCTTTCCATAATGTACCTGAACAGGTAGGCCTAGAGACAACCAAAAAACCTTAAAAGGGTTGATACCTTATAAAGGAATGGCTGCTTTTCTCTCATGTCAAGATTCTCCTTCTCCACAAATTAGTTGCACAACCAGACCCATGAAGTTGAAAATACATGTAAATATCACAGTAAAAACATCAATTCCCTTTTAATATTAGATTTTTAATAATTTTTCTGTATGTTACTTAAACGACTGGCAAGGCAGATCAGGTGACTTACTTTGTACTTCCCCTTCTTTTATACTGTTTTTTTACAAGTTTTGTCTGCATTGCTAGACTCTCTGTCCTGGAATTTTATAGGCTTTTATTAAGTGACTCGATAGATCAGGGTTTTTTCTACATGTGTAACACTATCACCACTGTAAAGAAAACCATACGACCACAGGTGAAGATGCTTTATAAAAGAGCACAGTGTGAACAGAGCATCTCACACTGCTCCAGCTTCACATCTTTCATTGCTGTTTATAATAAGCTAAAGAGTAGACTTTGGGAGGCCAGACACACATTGATTTGGTCTCACGATTGTGATAGTATGTTGATTAGTGTGTGATCTTTGTTAAACAGAAAGATACAAAATGCAGCTCACCTTAGAAAATCGCTGTGGGTGGTTGAAGACAGATTCACTTTCAGAATTATATGAAGTGTGCTCATAGATCATGTAGTCAGGTGGCTGCGCATATATTTGCAGAAGTATTCATACAACAAGTCTATTGCTTCATCTTAAGGTCTTTTTTATTAAGCCAGGTACTGTGTTGCATAGCCTGTTATGATGACGTAAGTGTGTGCCGGAATGTGCACATTAGAGAGGAAGACTTACTGAAAACTCAATCTTTTTCCTCGTAATTGAACCCTCTTAGAATTTGTGTGGAGCTGCAAAGGTAAGTAAGGAGAGCAATTTGATACTCATTTTGTAGGAATAAGAGATACTTAAGTAGAAGTATGCATTTTCATTGATAAAATTGTAGTTTGAATGAGCAGGTTTTGACTCTGCAAAATATACCCTTTTTTTTACCCCTCAAAGTGCATGCTGGTGGAAAAGCGGTATTATGGGGCACCCCATCATGGGTTACAGGGTATAGTCTCAGTTAAGTAACAGGTAGGTGGACCTTAGCACATCTCACCTGTACATCTGTTCACATCTAAAGCCACACATTTTTCCTTGCCAAGTTCTTCATCTCCCATTTCAGAGGATCAGATCACACTTCATTATGTGTGCTTCTTCATCATTGTCTTATCTGCTGTGATTTCTAACAGTGATCACAGTTATGATTTTGGACTGTCTTCATGATGGGACCTCACAAGTCTGCCTAAGTTAGCAAATTAGAAAGGTTCTTTTTGGGATGATTTTACCTCGTGTCTGTAGTTAGTCATGTGGTATGCACTGAGGTGATCACTGGTGTGCTCAAGACTGTTCCTCTCCCACTAGTACCAAACAAGTCACATACCAAAACTCCATGTAGAGCACCCTAGGGCAAATGGGATGCATGTCCCTCCAGCAGGCAGTGTTCTACACATATACAGAAGTCTTTTAGCAATGGCAAGAAGACCTGGGACAGTTGGAAAAAAAAATCTCTTTCTTAACACCTGGTAAGTATGTGGTAGGTGCCTCATGTCAGGGAGAAGCCAGAACAGGGCTGCTCCACAAAGGGTGACGATCTGGGGGTTGAAACAAGCTGAACCTTGTTCAAGCAGGGCAGCGACCCCACCCTGGCAGTATGCAGTCCCACAGCACCTGCATAGGGGGCGCAGTGTTAGGATAGCAATGGTGATGGTGATGGTAATCCATCCCATCACAGGCCCACAACCAGCAGGCAAAGGCAAGGGGAGGGATCAGATCCCAGGTCATGCTGGGTTGTCCAGGCAAGTCAGGAGCAGCAGGGGATGAGGCTGGGTGCTGACTTGCTTATGGTGTGGCTCAGGCCTTGACTGGATGCCCTAGGCTGAGGTGCAATAGTGTTCCTGAGCCATGGGCAGGGGTCCCAGGTGAGGCTGGGCAGGGCCTTTGGGGTTAGTGGGTATACTCAGGGCCCTATACCCAGTACTAACAACTGGCATGAAGCTCATTCCTGATAAAGATGTGATGTTGTTGAGCAGTCCTAGAGCCATAATGGAACATGGCAAATCACACCCCTGTCCTTCTCTCTTTGTGCTACCCAAGTCATTAAAGACATACCCATATGCTGTAGTAGGAACCATTGTAGGACCAATGATTTATTTTCTACAGGCCATACAAAGACCTAAAGAGCCTGGGAAAGAGTTAGAGTTTATTATGAACCTATGATAAATTTGAACTAATAACTTTGAGAACTCAACTACTATTCCCTTAAGCCACCAAATATTTTATGTAGTCTTACAAGGATTCTTAGAGTATTATGTTAGATTAAGAGCAAAGTAAACAAGAGTTTTAAATGAGCTTATTTTTTAAAAAATATTCCATTTTTATTATCTCTGTCATCTCTCTGGAAATGTAGAAAATGATAACTATAAAACAAGTATATAATGAAAAAAGTTTACTTTTTTTGAACTTAGTTGTTTTGTTTTGCTTTGTTTTGTACAGCGAACTAGTGAAACACTAGTGATAAAATCGATGGTTGCTGACACTCTAATTTGAATGTTACTACATGAGTAACAGCAATGGCCTTTTATGTATTCAAAGAATGCAGTGTCTACCTGTAGCTCTGTGATAATAGGTTAGTCATGTAGGGTAAGCTCTAATTCAGGCACAGTTCCAGCTAATGTAACAAGCCTTGTTTTCACTGTCCAGCATTTTCTTGAACAATTTCCTCTGACATTAAATGGCATTCCCTATTTCTTCACTACAGATGAGGTTTATTCAAAAAAGTAAGGAGAAATTAGATCTTTTTTGCATCTCTCTTCCTCTGATATTAATTTATTTGATATTTCCTACTTCCTTACATACTCTTTTGTGGGTCAGAAGTAGCTTGTTTAAGGACATTAAGATAAAGAAACCTAAGCTTGTAGGGAGAAGGTAGAATTTTTTGTCATAACACCCAGGCAAAGCAGAAACTTGTGACTAATTTTGTTAATGGAACTTCCACAGTCTTCATAGAAAACTGAAAACATTCTGGAGAACATGGACAGATGGACTCAGCAGCACTCCAAGTTTATGATTTATTTTTTAACCATTAGGTAAATGGCATTATCATGATGGCTATGATGATTTCAGTAAGATCATTTACAACCTATCTTCTTGTTTGTCATCTGTCACCTGAAATATAGGTAATGCAATGCATAGTAACACCATCTAGGAGTCTCAAACCCAGAATGGATAAAGCCATCCAGTACTCGGTACTTTACATGGTTCATGATCTGCAGGAGCCTGTCCACTATGGGTGTTTGTAGGAGGAATATTCATTTCAGAGGACATTCAAAGAGTTTGGGTGTGGTGCCAGAGGATGTATCTGACATAAATGAAAGAATTTATTCAATGAAAACCTACATCCCTCCTCCTTATGCTTTATTGTTGTCAGGTATAGAACCTTTTGTTGGTTATCACATGCAGACAAATGATATTGTCTCACCTAGAAAGGCTGTTGGCAAGGCATAAATTCTGAAAGCCAGCTCACACTTAAGAGAAGTCCAGGAAGACTGAAGAAGAAAAGAGAGAAAGAGAGCACTTTCAAATGAAGGTCAAATCCTTCTTATATGTGCACAGTATGCATAGTGAAAGCATGGTACCTGAGGAAGGACGGGGCTTTCTCAACAAGATTAGCTGAGATTAGGTACAGTCATGTTTCACAGCACTGGGAGAGAAGCCACTCTTGCTTTCTGGGACCATCTGGAACTTCTCAAAACCCATTCAGATTAAATAAATGCAGAAGCTTTCTTCAGGCTGTGGCTTTGGGGCAGATTCCTCAGAGGAAGACAGACAACATAGCTATGAATCATATTGCAGTTTAGCACTTCAAAGCACCTGAGAAATCAAAAGTACTTCAACAGGTATGCTTAGACCAACAATAAGCAAAACAGGGCCACTCTCACCTCTCTCCCAGTTTGAAAGCTACTGTAGAAGTTGTATGGAAGGTGGTATTGCATAGCTGCAAGATTCATACTTCTCCACAGGGTCTGAATAGTCTCACAATGCTTAAATTTTTACAGATTTGTGGAGTGAATGCCTGTGGGCATAACTGACCTCATAGCTCTTGAATTGCTGAGCACTTACTAGTAAAGAGTCCACCCAAAGCTTTGAAAGTGATTTACATCTGTTTATCAGTTACCAAATACTTCAGAGATGCATCCATCCTATAGTGGATTTGTTGGAGGATTTGGGGGAAGGAAGAAGGACACAAAGACAATTTAACTTTGTCTCTTGCTCGCTGGTTAGCTCACAGATAGAATTTCAGCCAGTATTTGAATAATAATCCTGGACAATTAAAGCCATAAGACCGCCAAAGAAAGTGCTTAAGAGACAAGAGCACAGAAATGCTCTTGCTACATGGTCAAAGGACAGAGCAGTAGAGGGTTCTTCCTGATTTTCCGAAAAGATATTATCAGTTTAAGTACATTGCATCTAGAAATTTCCTGAGATATGGGTCATCTACCCAGAGTCTTCAACTGTATCGTTGTCTTTTATGTATAACTCAAGTCTTGGCATATTTGCACAGTCCCATTTCCTAGAATAATTCTGCTAAAGCTAAAAGAGTTAAATCAACAAGAAACATGACATGTCCTTTGTGTTATGCATTTACTGATAGAATCATAGATCTGTATTACCTATTCACTTAGAGTAGCAGGTCTGCATTGCAACATACTTGTTCAGAAATATACTTCAAAAGAAGTAAAGATATTAACTATTTTTTCTAAAGTGATTTGCAATAGTGGAACACTGCAGAAATGAACACTTTTTGCAGGAAATTTTAGCATAATTTACCAGTATTTTCAGCAAATGCATCCTGCCATTATGGTTATGGTATACTTGAAAAGCAGGACTGTGACAGTTTAATGCAAAAGCAATTATACTTTATGCTAGAAGTACTAAAAGTGTTTTCCAGTGGAGGAGGAAACAGTAAAAATACCAGCATTTTAATAAATTTACTGCATTTTTTCTTTAGATCTTCAATATAATCTGTCAAAAAAGCACAAGAACCAACCATATCATTTGGTTGTTAGTAAAATGTATGACTTTTATGTATAACTTTAGCTTGTAAATCCCTGATTTCATTTCTTACAACAATGCAGACTCTAAAGGTAATTTGAAGCCTGTAACAATAGATTTGGTTTTAGAGTACTTGTCTCTCATGGACTTTTTTAAAAGCACCCTACGGACTCTGAAAACAGCCTGTACAGTAATAGCCTTTTCTGCACTCACAGGCCAGTCTTCATGCCTCCTGATTTCCTTTACTTCTTTTCACTCATCATTCTACAAAGTTTATTCTATTTGGTACTGAAGCACTCATTATCTGATTTCCAAATGTCAGCTGTTACCATGCTAATTCTCTGTAGTCCAACACTTAAACATCAAAAATGTGTTTAAGCAACCTTAAAAGACCAAGCTCTACTTCTTTTTTATATAGACACAAATGGTTAAACTTTTGGGAACAAAAATTGAGAGAGGAAACTCAAAGCACCATTAAGCACATAAACATCAGCAATTTTACCTGAATGCAAAATGCATTCTGTGATTTTTTTCTCCCATTCTTCAGCTCACCCACTCAAAGTAATTAGATACATCTTTTTCACTTCTGAAGTTTCAGTGGCACTATGTTTTTAACACATGTATTAAAAAACAGAAGTTTTTTTTAAATCATTGATTGTTTTTCTTCCTCTTTCTCTGCCAATTTAATCCCTGCTCTCTCATTGCTAAAGGAGTATCTGCAAGCTGAGAGTCATGATCAAGCAGAGATGTAACAATCCCAGTTATACTAACAGCCTTCTGAGGCTGAAATTTCTTTTGCAGAATATCCAGGTTACTTTAACATATTTCTCTACTTTCACTGTGGCTTTCTGTAAGAAAAGGCTTCAAGATAAGTGAATTAGACTAATTACTACATGTTGAAATATTGAAATGCTATTTTCAGCCACCACGCCAGTCTACTGTAAAATGACCACCATTAACAAAAGATGGAAACAATGTTTAGATTGCATAAGAGAGTCATTTATATGGCAGCTCTCTTTTTCTTTCATGATAGCTGGATTTCTTCACAGACATAAAAAAACTCTGAATTGTGTGTGTGTTGGGGGTGGTGATCTCTTTTAACACAGTCTGACAAGATTCCTGGTGTTATTGCTCATCCTGTGATAGACAAGAAATCACAGTAGCTGTGGCCTTAATACCTACATAGTCCCCATCTCCAGGTGTTTTTCAAATATGATATGTGAATTCTAAGCTCTAATATTGTAAATTGAAATCAAATAGTTCAATTAAGTTCATGCATAGGTATTTCAAAACAGGGCAAAAGTGCAGCAAATATTTCATTCTATTCAATTGCACTATTTTGTTTCCATGAATATTTAAATTTATTTTTTTCGTAGCATTCTTCATTTATCTTGCAATTTTGTTATAATTTCTCTATTGTGAGCTCACAGGCATTTGACATATATGACAGATCATATCACAAAAGCATTCGTCTTTGAAAGTTCTTATTTGTTTCATGAAATTACTTTTGTCATTTTCTTCACAAACTAATTAAAAGTTTCAGACATCATGTGAAATATTTGGAAGCTTAGGCATTGTACTATTTGACTGCTCTGCTCAGACATCACATGAAATACCTAACTGAATTGGCCATTGCGTGAAATCAGTAACATTACTCTTACAATCATGTTTGTAATATTCATTTTTAATATTGCCATAACAAATAGAATCTTCTATAAGGAATAGTGTCCCAGCAATTTCTTACTAATCAGGATATCAGTAGGTACATGTAAATGTTACAAAGCAAATTTTTTCTCACATTACCTCTCAATTAATCTCAATGAATTGTTATTAGTTTGAAAAAAACCTTTTTCTGTCTTCTTTTTTAGGCACTTCCTTCCATACAGAATTTCTTTGATAGAATTTCTTCATCTTAAAATCTTGTTCCATTTTGGTCATTTATTTCATATACTTTGATAGAGAGTAATGACCAAACTTCACTTTCAGTATTTCTCCGAGTAGAAGATAGTGTTGAACAATTTGTTAAATCCTATTTTTATTTCATTTCCAGCTGGAACAAGTTGTACTTCTTCTAAATGATCTCTGTGAGTGCCCAAGGAATAGTATCTAGATATTATATTATTAATATGAACTAGTAATTATTCATATCAATTGCAATATTCATTTGTGCTATGTAATTTTTATACTATATAAGTTTTTCTTAAACTACATGAAGATATACGAATAAGCAAAAAATTGATTCTGAGAGGAACATAAACTTTGTAGTTAAACTCATCTCCTCAGGACTTGTCATTTAGAAATAAAAAATGTGAAAGAAGTAATATGGTGTGTCTCATGTTCATTAGCCTGAATATGGGAAGGCAAAACATCTTTAAATGTCAAGGATCAAACACTCTGGTACAGAGGAAGATCTAAATTGTTAAAAGTAAATCAACACCCTTCAGGGAAAGATCAATTCCTTGAGAAGAATTCATACAGATTATACATTTACAACTGTAAACAATTTAAACAATTTAAGTTTTCCTGAATGTCATTGGATGTGGAGCAATGGGTGGACTTCAAACCAGCAATTGTACAGCAATTGTACTGGGGAATTAAACCTTTCTTTTCTCCATACCATTCCATTCGAGCTAGTCAGTTCAACTCTACACTATGAGCAATTGACTTGACTAGGAGCAGTACTGCGTTGTCAGCATTCCTGAAAGAAACCATTCTGGGACAGGTAGTAACATAAATAACTTTCATTTTTTCATGTGACTATGAATTATTAATTCCTTGGGTTTTCATTGCTCATCTAAAGACACCTTGAAGGGGTTTCCACTGCCTCAAAAATAAAACTGCTTGAAAATGCCTGAAGCCACACATAAAATAATGGAAGCATTAAAAACACTAGACACTGAAAAATGGAGGCACAGGCTACAATAAACAATTTGGACTCTCAGGAATATCTTAGCTCATAACATTTATTTATTTATTTAACATAACAAGTTAAATGACCAAAGCTTGCAGTCTCTCCTTTAACCTTTTTCTACATCCCAGAATGCAAACAAAACAAATAAAGAAAAAGTTCAGTGAGATAGTGTGGCTGTAATAAGCATTATTGACATTCTTTACCAAGAGCCTGTCATTCTTTCCCTACGTACCTTTATACTATAGTTGTAGTGAGTCATTTGCCCCTGTGGGCTTGTGATATTTAGGTCCCATGCTAACTGCTGTTCACCCATTAGGCTTTCAATGAAGACAGAACCAGAAAAAAAAACCTGCTAAAAGGCACCACTGAGCCACAGGGAAATTCAAACTGCTCTGCATGCTGGAGCTAACAGAGCTGCTAAAATCAAGGGATAAAGTTCAAAATGAGATCATTTCAGTGCAGTCTCCTTCAGAATGTGAAAATTGGAAAGAATGCTTTCCAGATATGTTGCTTTCCATCTTGAGGTCTCAAAGTGCATCAGTAGGATTTATGTTGAACTGATTCTTACAGCAATCTTGATAAGCAAGCACCATCCCATTTTATATACAAGAGCATTAAAAACAAATTCCTATATAAACCAGTCTAAGTTGTCCCTTCTGCAGTCACATTTCTCCTCCAGCTCTACCTGGCAACACCATTCCCTTGTGCCTCAACCAGGTGCATCTCAGACACTAAATGAGCTGGTTCAGCAAGATACATAGACAGAAAACAAATCTTATTTTTGTAGACTCAGTTTACAGACAGATTGTTTCATTCAGTTCAGTCACTGCAGTCTTCAACTCATTGTCAAACCATGTTTAAGGCAAAAGGGAGTCTGGGAGAGTAGGTTAGAGCAGGACTGCAATGACCTTGTCTTGTTTCGGTTTAAATTGTTATGGGACTGTACCCTGAGGCACAAAGGCCTATGTCCCAGAGTAATTCACAGCCCTCCTTCTTCTGTGTCTGGGCCAGAGACATTGCATGAATTGCCCAAATTCAGGCTAGAAATCTGTGGTCAGTCTCAGAGCTCTTGCCATGGCTACACTCTTTCAGGGGCTGAGAGAAAATGCTGGCCCCTAAAGGAGTGCTTCCATCCAGTTTTCAGCCTCATATTTTTAATTTTTCACTAACAGTAGCACTTTTAAAGCCTCTTGGTGGGTGGGATTTAACCCAACTGAAAACTAATTATAAGAAAGGGCATGTGAGATCTTGACCAGGAAAGAAAGGGAGGAGAGACCAAGGCTTCACCATTTTTCTTCTTTTTTTTTTTTTTGAGGGTGGTAGTTATATTGTGTTTTTCTTCTTTTGTTGCTGTTGTTATTGTTGACACTCCCATTTAAACTGTCTTAAAGAAGTGCAAATGCCAGGATCAGGACTCTCAGTTTTGCTCCTGAATTGAGACTGAGGGTACAATGGACAATTAAATAAAGGTTTTTTTTTTTCTCTAAGCTTTAAAGAATCACATTTATCTGTCACGAAGGGTATGCATCTCATCTACAATGTTAAGATTTTCCATGACTTTCACGCCTAATTTTAGATCACCAGTTTGGACTGGAGCTGGATAGTGGTCTGATTTCCTCCATATGGCAATGGGGTATTACCACCTGCCAAGGACACTCTGTCAACCCTGGTGCTCTTCCATCCTAATAATCCAGTATCCTCCACTTCAGCAAAAGTTAAATAAAGGAAATGCTTGCTAGTCTAAGGATGAATATGAGGCATTCAGTAGAATATAACCTAGTAATAAATTTTCTCCTTTTTATTTTCAGGAATGAGGATGAAACCCTGTACTACTGAAATTTAGGAGGACCATGATTTTAATATGGAGGTCTTTTCTGGAGCATAACTGGATCTAGGGAAAAAGCAGAGGATAAATATAAAGATGAGTGTTGCCTAGTAACACTAATATTTAGCTGATCCTAAGAAGCTTTAGCATGCTTCTGGATAAATAGCTATAATATTAATGAAACAACTTATGAAAAGTACGGATTTGGGGTAACTGTAAACCATCAATCTCTTTTGAAACATTTAAACCTACTGAAACCCCTCTTTTTTACTTTCTCCAATGTTCTCAATTTTAAGTACAAATTCTCTTGTACTAACCTTCTACGTTTTTATTTTAGTAACCACTTCTCTCCAACCCCCCTTTTATGTACATATGCAGACATGTGGTGATGGTTTTGAATGTGGCAGAAGTTCTGTCAAGCTGAGGCTGTTTATGATAGAGGTTAGTAAATATTTTCGTGGTTCAGTTTTCTATTCACTCCAATAAAGGGAGAACATAATGCCTGAGGAAGTGGCTGTGTCGCTAAGACTAAAGGTTTGGTCTCAAAACCATTTCAGTGAACATCTTCAGACTGTGGGAAAGAAGCACCTGAATAAATGCTTAATGGCTAAAATTTCAACCATTTCCATACACTTTTCTCAGTTTTTCCTAAACAAAAAACAATCTTGGAAAGATAGAAAAGCAACAAAAATAAATAACATTTCCTTTAACTGTTGATTTTAAAGCTTTGATCTCTCACATGTGGTTAACTGGCAATATACTTTTGCAAGACGTGACTTTGCTTGCTCCTCAATTATATGAAAGACTTGGTTCAGAAGCTAATAATTTTTGCAGAGGCCAGTTAAGATTGATGTCCAATGCATGTGCAATTCATGGAAGAGACTGTTACAAGAAATAACTTCACATGGTTTTAGAAATTTGGAATTATTGAATTAGTCAAGAAGAGTCTAAATTCAAATCAAGTAAATTAAAGATCACCAGATACTTCCACTTGCTAAACAACACTTTGGCAAGAAAAGTTTTAGAATTAAAACAAAACAAAACAAAACAAAACAAACAAATAAACAAAAACCCAAAACATTTTATTTCTATACACAAAAATACTATTATAGTTAAAGGCTCATTAAAAGGGAAAAAAAAGATTATTGCTATCAAATTGGTATTCTTCAAAAAACAATCATGTTTCCTTTCATATCTTTGTTGGAAATCTAGCTTGCTATAAGGCTTTTATATGGCAATGATGTTATTATGTTCTTTTGCATTGTAATGATGCTATGTTGTAATGAATTTTGATGTCATTACAGCAAGGGAACAGATGCTGCAATTAAGGCCACTAAATGGAATTCAGTCCTTAAAGATTCATATATCCGGTGTGAAATTTTAATACCCTGTGTAGTATTTATGACATCATTGGTCAGAAGAGGATCAATAATAAAATTTGGACTACTGTAATGGTGCAAGGTAGAAATTGTCAGAGAAACTGAGACATCATTTTCTCTTCTCAGACTCTAAAGCAAAATGGAGCTGATTTGCCTTTGCCCTGAAATTTATATGATGAAAAGTGGAACTGCTGCTAAATCAGACTCCTAGAATTTTTCACTCACACTTTTCAGGTGCCAGTGATAAGATAGGGAGAATAGACAACCAGATGTATTAATTTAAATTACATCCATGACACTTTACATATACTGCAGAAAAGATATTTTTTTCTAAAGCAAAGGACTATTGCTAACGTAACTATTTGAATGCTATTGTTGTAAAGCACTTAATTCATACTTTACCCAACAGTTTGTTAGAGTGGTTTCAGTTTTTAAAAAGTGAAGGAACTAATTTTCTCACTAAACACAAAAATCAAATTGCACCGAAACTTCTTTAACTAGTGTTTGGTCTCAAAGATGACTTCAGAGCTCTTTCTACTTCTACCTGTGATGATTCAACTTTGTCCTTGTATTCCACAAAAGTTCAATTCAACAAACAGTTAAGTTGTAGGGGTAAAGTTGAAGCTCGACTCTTTCTCTTGTGCTTTCAAACTATGGAAATTACATCTAAGTTTTAGATTAATTTCTAAGGCATTTAGAATGATTTTAGAATGAATCATTAAATGTTTCTGAATATTTTGTAGATTATTATTGTAAGCAAGTATTATGACTATTGCTACACCTACAGGATTTTGAACTTGTAGGACACAGGGAAGCTTTTATTAAATAGCCATGCAAAGAATAAAGACGATTAAATTTTTCTTTTATTAACTCCTACCACTACTAGTAAGCTTTCTGTTTAGACAATTACTGCTGTGAGACAAAAATGTCAATTTATCTTGAGTGAATTAAGGCTTAATTAACCTTACTTTCCCTCAAGGCCATTGATCTGGAAACAGCAAGTCAGTAATTGAATGTTGTAGCTACCACAAGCCCAGTTTCTTAAAACATGTGATTCATTTTCCTGAACTACCATGAGAGCAAGTGTGTTCTGGCTCTTAACAACCCTTTTTCTATAGCTTTCAATCCATCAAAAAAGATTCAAATTCATGATGGTTCTAGTATGAAAACATTCTGTTCATTTTACGTAGTGACATTATAGGACAAATTTATTTTTGTTTTTTATAATCTTACTTAGTTGAGTTGAATAAATTTTATAGTTATGTTACTATAGATGAAGCACAGATGATAATTTGTGTTATAGGACAAGCTAATGTGTTGAAAGAGAACAAACTGCATTTATCTCATTTGTACTACTTGGTAGGCTGTGATATCAGCCTTTATGCTAGGGATGGAGACGCTGCTGACATTTTTAGAGGTTTGTTATTGAACTGCAACAACAGCAAAACCTTTTCATACCTTTCTTGTTTAAATAACAGCAAAAATGTTCTCTATTCTTTATGGCCTTGTAAAAGAATAACTGCATGGCAAGTTTTGATGAAGTTTTCATTTGGAAGATTGGTAAGTGAAGAGATTCTAAAGGTAAGACAGAGATTTTGCCAGCCTATAAAAAGCTTCTGAATCTATTAAATGCATTCTTCTTATTTTCATTTAAGTTTGACTTTTTTTCTAAGATAGGAATTATCAAGAGCTATTATAAGCCATTGAGAGTGACTGCATGTAGAAAGTGGGTTTTTAATCTGTATTCTAATATTTCTTTTTTGTGAACAGTGTCAAAAAGGCGTGTGTGTAAAGGTAAGAATTTTCAAACTGCCGTATGGATCTGAGAAGCGACAGTGCTCTTTGAGTGAAAGATATACTAGCTAAAAGTATGGGTATCATAAATCCATTGAAAATTTCATGAGAAATCCAAGAAACTATTTTCAACAGATCAGAGCACAGACTGAGAAGTCATAAATAAATTGTTCTAACAGTACTGAAGCTCCAGGCAAAAACTGTAGGATTATGTGAACACAAAACTTTACTACAATAGAACATCAAAATAAAGATATTCTAAGTGTAGCATAGGACAGTGAGCTGTCACACTGACTTCTTGAGTAGTACGATTGAATAAAGACAGCTCTGCTCTCTGAACATAGACGTTTTCACTTATGATCTTTCATTCATGACAGTTTTAACACGCACACTGACGTTACAGTTCTGTAGTTGACATCAGATTAAATTTAATCTTCAAAACTGGCAGTGCTTTCTATTTTGGTTCCAGACCTAAATAGGTACACAGCGCCAATTTCAACAGCTAGATTTTCTGTAGACCTTATAACTTGTATTATTAGGATCAGATTTTTTTATCCTAAAGTATCTTCCCAATGTGGTTCAAGAGGAACCTCCACAGACTGTATTTGCATTGTTATCTGAAGACAGACCTGGCTCTGTCTAGGTCAAATGTTTCTCTCCATTACTTTTACTACCCACAGTATGAATGTGGCATTTCAAGATTCAGGGATTTCAGTGGCATATGGAATCAATCCACTCTCTTCCAGCCTTTATAGGTGGCATAGCAAAGTGTGATGTAGCAACCTCACTCTCTTTCAAACATACACAAACTCATAAAACTGAAGTATTTTCAGTAGTTTGGATTTATAAGTTCCTGTCATCTCTGAACCACTCTTACTGGCTGGCTGCTGGGAAGTAATTCATTCCAAAACGTAAGCTGTTTTTCAAAGTTCATGTAACTGAGCTAAAATTATTTTGCCCTGGTCTTCATTTTGTAATAACAAACTCTGATGCACTATTGGACATCTCACAGCTCATCAGCAATGAATTTTTAGTGTTTAGTACACAAAAGGTTATACATGACACTCCTCCCTGTTAGGAAAGTGTCTGCATGAAAATGCCTACTAGTCAGTTTTGGGTTTGGTCTGTTCTCTGTGAGAGTAATTGCTTTAGCCACTGGCCTTTTATTTCTGCCAGGGCCAGCTGATGATCTGGCAGAACATTGTGATCCAGGGTACTGAAGAGTCCTCATAAATCCAATTACATTGGCCTGAAAGTCTGCACTCTGTATGCAGGCAAGAGAAGATAATGAGTAGTAATAAATGTTCATCAAGGAACACTTGCGTAAAGAATTACTTCAATTTGTGTGTATGTCAAAATAACTTGTCTGTGTAGCAAACTCCGTCTCCTTCAATGCTAGTTTCTGGTCTCAAACTTTGCATGCATATTCTCAGATGCTGTGTTGCTAGTGCAACACTTTTTATCTAGCAGGTGGCTGACAAATGAAAAGACATTCACAGCAGATGCAGACCGGCATCTACAGATGCAGACTGTGATCCTGGAAAAATCTTTAAAAATAGATTCAGCTTTCTACTTTGCATCACCACACGTGTTACATGGAGGAGTCTTCTTGCTGTCATAGGTGTGAGGTGTGGGTGGCCTTAGACTTTTTGCATGTGGGTGTGTGGACATAGGAAGGGTGTTGAGCAAATCATTACAGAGACAGCTTTTAGCTAGACTGAAGCTTCATTTTTCATTTATCTCTTGTTTCATTGGTTGCAATAGATGTAATCATTAAATTTCAAAGGAAGGTGGTTCTGCTTGTTAGCTTTCTGAGAAAACTGAAGAAAATGAACTCACTAGAAACTTAGTTGAAACTTCTCTTTCTTCTGCTATGTTCCTCTGTGTGGCACCTGAGAGCTCCAAACTATTACTTCTTACAAACTGTTTCAGTAAGAGAGTTAATCAAAAGCAAAAAGAATAATGTTCAGTGCTATTTTGCCTCCCAAAAATGAAAACAAAATAAACCAAACCATTCAAAAACACATTTAAGGAATTTAAACACATTAAACACCTCAGACTTACTTGCTGCTAACACACATGGGTCTAGCAAGATCTGCCTGAAAAATTTCTGTGTTATTTGAAAAGTTTTGGTTAAAGCTGTACTATTTTGGAGTTCATATTAAATTACGTCCGTTTGTTGAAGACTTTTCAAGGGCACTGCCAAATATACTTCCTTTGTGTGCAGTGCGAAAAATAAGATGAAGTTGAAATTGTATAACAGAAGGTAAAATAAAATAAACCAAACCAAACCAAAATAAAATGAAATAAAATGGAGGGTTTTTCCCCTTGTCCTTTTTATTGCAATAACTGTATAGATATGCTGCATAAGAAATCGGCATGTATTTTCTTAATTATGTAACACTTACAGTACATGTACACACACATTCATTTAAACAGAGACTTTCTAGTTGATTTCTCGATCCAAAAAGCACAGTAAACACCACCAGAGGACTGACAAGTTATTTAAAGGGAGATCAATTACTCAGCATTGCACAGATAGATTCTGGATTAGGTAGAGTGCTAGAATAACAGAGTGGATAGAGACCACAAAATGAAGCAGAGAACAGCCTAAAGAAGAATGATGTCTGGGAAAAGTTAAATGTAAATATAAGGAGAGAAATCCAGACTTGAAAAGCAAATCCAAGCCCTTCCTGAGAGTTCTCTTGGCTGAGAATAACATTTGTATATGTGCATAATTTTTTCTATATGTTCATAAATTAAAAATATCCTAGTTGAAGAGAAATGTCTATGCAAAGAATAGACATTTATGATGGTTGCCTCTGATAAGCTTTGATCAGAGTAAGGTGGACAGTCAGCATTTTAAGGTTCTAAATAATCAGAAAGTTTCTTTGTTTCACTGAGAATTTCACAGTGAAACGCTCTCTAATGTTAGCTGCCTATGTTTACATTGACTCCAACGACACACAGTTGTCACCAGTAGAACCATGGCAAGTCCTCCCATTCACTGAACAGATTTTGGATCATGGTTCATATGCACAGACTGTTTTCTGGTTTTCTTTTATTTTCTGTTTAACTTTTTTCATTCTAGTAGATTTGTGGCATGCTTCATCTTTTCTGCTTTCACATGTACCACTTTGGGATCTTTTATTTGACTTTAAGTAGAAGTAGGTTTTTAACCGTTATCACAGTTTAAGATTAAGTAACTGTGTGGAGATGAAATGGAGACTCAGATACCAAAACACTTGAAACACAGAGATATGCAATTTCACAAATTACACAAATTTGCTGTTCTGCAAGAGAGATGATGCAGTCCAGAAGAAGAGTCAGGCAGGCAAGCTTAGTCGTATCCAATCTATGCTGTGCAATGCAATGTCTTGGTGTGATAGCCCTGAGCCACCTCTAAATGGACTATTCTATTTTCATGGCAGAAAGTAGTGTAAAATGAGGCTAACTCAGGTCCCAGTGCAGGACATGAGGTCCTCATGATTTCCTTTTCCATTTTGTTATCGCCTTTGGCTAGACAGCAACAAATACCATGACAGTTTGAGAGCCTGGTACTTCTGCTGGGTAACTGAATTGCAAGGTTGCAAGAGAAGACATTCATGTTGGTATGATTGCTATTAAAAAAAAAATATTTAATGCACAAATAACAACTGTTCATGGAAAATTAATGAGGTATATAACCAGGAGAACTGATGTCTTGTGAGGGAATCAAAGAAAGAGAACATGCAGTCATCTAAAAACATGTACAAATTGTACTATTATGTAGCAGGTAATGAGAGAAATACAACTGAGGAATCATAAACCTGGTCAGCTTTGCTTTGTATCGGCCTATCTGTTGACATGATTTTTATTTTTTCACTTGATTACAATAAATTTGAAATTAAGCTGAAATGGCTTTGTTACTATAATATTTTTCTCAAGTAATCATTCAAAAATACCATCAACACTTGAGGAAGCATATCCACAGAAGTTTTGAAAAGCAGTCCCCATATTCATCACCAGAAGGTCCAGGGAAAGACTAAGCAGAGTTGACTATCTGGTTTCTAGACATCTTTCATACCTGCACTGCACTTCATTGTGTGGCATAGGTAAATTCTTAAACTCAGTCTGTGCTGGAAACCTATTTCTTTTCACGGAAATCGAACTGGAAATTGATGAAGTTTCTGAACTGAAGTATTGATCGTACACTGTTTTGGAACTACTAGTCTACTTGATTGGTACACCTATATAAATAAAACATCATACACTTTGAATATTTCATTATATTTGATTTCCCTTCCATTAGGCAGTCCTATGAGATCCCATAATTCTGCTGCACTCAGTAGATTGTAGTGGTATATGACATTTAAAATTATTATTGTGGACAAGAAAGGGGTGGTTACAATGTACTGTATCATTGTAAACAATTAACTAGATGCTATTTCAACAGACAAGTGTCAGCAACAGGATAGTGCTGAGTAGGACAAGAGTAAGAGCTTAGTAGTTATATTTCTGACAAAAATATATGTTTACAAACAAAGGAGAATTTCAAAGAAAGATGTGTAACTATATACTTAGAACTGGAGCATTTAAGTGCAATAAGCATTCAAGAGAGGGGAAAAATACGAGCCACAATTTTACATCTTAGTTTTATTTCATCTTGAACTCTTACTTTTAAAAGAATAAATCTGGGCAATTTCAATCATTTGTCAGAGAAATATTACAATTTACAAGATTAATTTAAATTATTTTTAAGCTGGAAAAGTATATTTTCTTTCTTCATTTGCATGCAGACATGGTTCCTTTGTCAGTGAAGGCAATAGAAATATTGTTAATGTAAAACTAAACTATATTTGAACACTTGGAGATTTGATTACAAACATGGGTGAGAGATATTCTGTCCAGGGGAGTAGAGTCATGCTGTTCTTAACACAAGCAGAATTAACAGCACATCTTTGCCACAGCAGGCACCTTGCTTATGTCACAGCATCCTTCTCTTACTTGATGTGATGCAACAGTTACAGCCATTGAACTCCACTGATTTGTCACACAAAAACTCGCTGTATACCTAGTTGAAAAAAAACCTTCAAATTGGTACATGTCCTTTTCTTGAACCTCACTTAGCATCATTCATTTGACGGAGTTAGCTTGTTAGTTAAACTACACAGAACTTTCCACCAAAGTTGAATGTACTAAGCTGTTAGTGTACCCTATGACTTAAGTCAGAATTTACTGGCAAGGCACAGTAACACATATTTATTTAGCACTGAGCCAATACAACTGCCATTGAAAAGCTTTTTTTTTCATTATCTTTCTTTATCTGCTGAAACAGATACTAGTTACCTCTTATCAAAGGATATAATGACAAAAAAAAAATCAATATTGAATGCTAGGATATCATTCAAGGCATCAGAAGTTCTGGGGCATTAAAATCTAAACTGCACATGTATATAACTTCAGAAAAAATTGCCATCCAGGGACAGGAAGAGAAGGTACGGATCTTGCCTGCAAAGAAGTGAAATAACCCAGACAGCCATGACTAATGTTGAGACAAAACAGTCATTCAATTAAAAGATTTAAGGAAGGAAAACTCCTTCATATCCTGTACCTGGTCCAAATATTTTCTCTGTCTCTCATGCTCCCCTTGAGATTTCCCTTGTCTAGGAGCCCCTCCAAAGCAGTCTACCCCTTGTTAAAACACAAAAACATGGTATTCCCAAAGCAACAGAAAGAATCTTTCTGCATTCCTAGCATGGTTAATAAGCAATGTAACCCAGCAACCAGTGAGAAATTGTACTGGAGATCACAACAATGAGGATCCTCCTACCTTCAGGCCTTTAGAATCTCCAAAGTCTAATAGAAAGCAAATCAATAAAATTTTGAATAGTATAGCAGAAGTCAGTCATTTGGGCATAAAAGTAACTTAGATAGTGCTTTATTATGCACCCCCTGTACAGTTTCAAGCAATCAGACCACCACCACTAAGCTGTTTTTTCAAACAGCAACTATATTTGTTTTTCTACAACCACAGCACAAGATTTACCAGTTAATATTTCTACTTGTGCCTACTAGTGAAGAAAAACAAAAAAAAAGAAAAAATGCAAGGAAAACATAAAAAGAATTATTAAATTCCTTTTTATTTTTATAAACCATATTAAATGTCTTACTGTTTAAATGGTATCAGTGTGCATATGCAAAAATAAAGTAAAAAATACAGTAGTGAAATAACAGACCTTCAAGGGGGCCAGACGTCACACTGTAGATATCACTTTCTTCAAGTGCTGTTCAGTAGCTACTTGTACAAGCCTGGATGTGTCTGGGGAGATAATATAAATAGATGCCAAGCCCTAAAGTCTCTGACTGACTGACATTTTGGCAGTTACCAGTAGATGGCTGCAATTTCTAGTTGCTGAAATGGCTCACTCAGAACTATTCTGTTTCAAACAGCTGCTGGAAATGAACAAGCCACTAGCTATATCTTCAAGACTGTTGCTGCTGGGCTTGTCCTGTGTATGCAACAGAAAAATATGTACCTGAAAAAAAAAAAAAAAGAGTTTATAGACTGCATCTATGTCATTCAGTACTTGTAGGATTCAATAGATAGATACTTACAGCCTCTGGCTCTCAAAGGCCCCTCTTATTCTCCTTTTATGTTAGCCACAAAGTCCAATAGGCATACACACAGTTACAAAATCCATGTGACACCCTCAACCCATGTCCTGCCTCCACCCCCAAACAATCCAATATGCAACTTTCTTTTCTCTGAACAATATGTGCAGAAATTGATATTGCAGGAGAAAACATGTTTTACATTATTTTATCAGAATTAGCATTCTTTTAAAAATAACCACTCCGTTCTGCTGATGTGCTTTACATCCAGTTTTTGAAACAACTTTTAAGTTAGGGATTTTTCTTCATTCTCATCTGGGTCTGAAATTAATGATGTCAGTTTTATTTTAATAGTATGAATATTTAACAGTATGAATATATACAGTCCTATGTTGACACAATAAATTTTTACAGTGTTTTACCTATATCGGTATGATGATGTATGTGAAACACATCAAAGAGCAAATTGTGTAACTGAAGAGAGCAAGGAAAAAGATGGAGAACAGTTACAGACCACAAAAAGTACAATAAAGTACAACAAACACTGTTCCAGTAGGCAGCAACATGGCCACTTCTTATTATTTTGGGAATTTTTGAATGGAGAGGAAAAAAGTGCTGAGGAAAATAGTGTCTCAAGGCCAAAGAGATACCACATGACATCCAAAGGAGACCTTGGTTAACTCCTATGGGGTGCAGATGTGGTGACTAGCTGGGCGTCATGGGCATGTGTTAGGTTACAGAGCAGGACCACATCAGAGCTGGTAGTCAGCAGTCAAACTCCTAGGAGTGGGGTGAAGAGGTTGCAGAGCCTACGGGTGTATACAAGACCCTGAAAGCTTGTTATTTTGTGAACTGAAAGTCCTCTTCCCTCTCCTCTAACAAACAAGTGAACAAGCCAGTAACCATTTCAATCTAATTTTTGAAAGACATTTTAGAAACACAGTCTTAATGACACTGACCTCACATCTGAATGTGCTGAAGTAGTTAGGAAGGGGATGTCATATTATTTTCCTGCTTTCCCCAGCTGGGGATTCAGTGACGTGTTAAAACAGCATGATGTTTTGCTGATGCATGTCTTCTAGCATCTTGGGGGATAGTCAACAAGTATATGGCTGTCTCCATATTTTGTGGAACCTCAAGAGAAGATCTTGTTTTCTCTGAATAATTGACATCATTGCATAGCTCCTATTCAGTGTCATTCAGGTAACACTGGTAGGTAGATTCAATAGGTTACAAATTCTTCAGTTTTCTGCAAGGAGCGCTGAAGATTAATAATAGTGAATAGAATCAGTCCAGCATATTTCACTTCTTTACCAACATATTCTTGAAAAAGGATTAAAAAAAAATATAAAGCAAAAATATACATTGCATCTGCAAAACACGGAACATTTTTGAAATTATTCTTGCTCAATGTGATCACTATTTTTTTTTTTCTCACTAATTACTGGCAGTATACCTTATATCCATTAAGACATTTGTTTTCCTAGTCTTCTGATTGTTGTATGTGTTCTATGTCACTCTCTCCCTACCAGAGGAGTCAGCTCATGTACACACACATTTTGAGAAGCTGGGTATTAATACAGAAATATAGAAAAAGAAATGGTGAATGGTGACACAAAATAAGATAACTGGTATGGACACACGTATCTGTGTATCAAAACTACTATATCATACAAAGTATTACTTCCATGCTATCAGGATAGATAGACTCTCTAGATATTCTCTGTCATAACTATAACAGTAAAACAGAATAAGCACTGTCACAGAAGTGAATTAAAATGCGAATAATGTGTGTGTATGTGTATGTGTCTTAAGAGGGGGTAGATTTTCCTCTTTTGCACTGTTTCTGATAAAATGCTTTGAAGAAATAGTTCTGACACTACTGAAATGCTCTTCTTAGCTGAGAAAACATGGATTGAGAGCAACTTTGCTAAATGCTCATCAGTTCTTAACAGTTTAATATAATTCAGAGTATTGATTTTTATTATTAAACTGTGTTGCAATATTGTGTCATAGAAACAAGTATCTGCAGTTTACACTGCATTACAAAGAAGATTTCAAAATGATGCAGAGCCACTGTCTATCACAAATTTAAGGTGGTAGTTATTATTAAATGAAAAATAATTTTTAAAAGCAAAACCACTCCCTGTATTAAACCTTATTATTCATTGATAGCCTTTGCTAATGAAAGATTACAAGATATAAGAGTAAATTATTTTTACAGCTGAAAAATAGAAGGATAACTCCTTTTGAAGCCCCTAGTAGTGGAAAAGGTCTCAAAAATAATAACTTAGTAGGACCAGGAAAGTCATTTGCTCATGAACATTGAATCTCAGCATATTTGCAGCCTCATCTTCTTTAGATTTAAAGGTTAAACTTTAAAAACTGCTGTTTCTTGTCACCAGTTGTTAGGACTTGCAATATCATCTTCAGATGAAACTCAGATAAAAAATGAGTAACTCTTCTAGAGAAGTTTAATTTCTCTCTTTTTTGAAATCATGCAGGAGACTCTCTCTGAGAGGAATGGACTAAGTTTTTGTATTCATTTGCAGAGCACAAAGTATAATGGTGTCAGTACCTTTGACTATAACCTGCAGATCATGCCATAATGCACATAAATGTCAGTGCAGTTTTTGATGAAATGTAAATTAAAAAATCAAATAACAAAGTCTAACTTTAGAAGCTCTCCTTGATTGTGACCTATTGACTTCACTGTCTTCTCTGCCTGGTCTGTAATTTTACTACTGACATCAAAGAAATAGGTCAAATTGGGATTTCTTTCATTTAAGCAGACGGAATTATCTGTAGAATGTTCTTTGCGAAAGACTCAACAATTGGAATAAGCTGAACCTTCAGTTTTGAGTTTGGAAGTTCACTTGTGAGGAATCTTGAAAAAAGAAGGGGGCTAACTGTCATGCTCCAAGCATGAAAGAGCATTCAATTTTACTGGCTATAATGTACGGGGAAGAGGACGACTGTGGTGAGGCAGGAGTTAAAACTGCTGTTTAGTTTTCTCTTGCTCCTAGAACTTGTGCCAAACACACCTGGAGCTTTGCAAAGCTTCTTTTTTTCTTTTTTCCCCTTTCATTTTTTTTTATTTTCTTTTTCTCCCCCTGGTATTTGCATGAATAAAAGAATTAAATTAAGAATACTGAAGTATATAGTAGAATCAGTAGACAGTACCTGGTACATGAACGGCAAATTAAAATATGAGGATATCTTACGAAACCAAAAATAAAAAAGCCCCAACCACCTACCCTCTCTTTTATGCAGAACACCACTGGCAAACATAAACCAGTGACAATATTGTCACATTTACAAAAAGAATGTGGACTAGAAACCCTCTAGTGCTTTTTATTTTTAATCAGATGCTAACAAATAATCTGTGACATTGCATAAAGTTTTCATTAATTCTGTGCAAGTTTGTTTTTCTTCTAATGGACTTACTGAGCAAGAAAGGTGACACTTGTTCTTACCCATCCCCCACAATCCCCTGATCACTTTTCAAAACATGCATGTCAATTATTCTACTAAGTGTGGAAAAAGCAGTCTGAAACATTGTTAAATGAACTATGTGAAGCCTTGAGGAGACACAGTAGGTGGCTGAAGTGAGAATTAAATATGCCATGTTCTTGAAGCTCACACATTTTTACTATTACCCTTCAAAGCTAGCAATGATGGCAAGATCATTCCAGCCTCATGATATAATTAATTGCTGTAATTTCAGACATTTCAAAAGTGAACAAGACCTTCATACTATGTTAATGAGAAAGAGCCTGATGGAGCTAAACATTTGTTTTCAGGCAGGTTTGGAAAATATCATCAGTGATGAGGGTGCAGGTTGACTCTATTTCTGATTTTTAATAC
This sequence comes from Nipponia nippon, assembly GCF_047370975.1. Taxonomy (NCBI): domain Eukaryota; kingdom Metazoa; phylum Chordata; class Aves; order Pelecaniformes; family Threskiornithidae; genus Nipponia; species Nipponia nippon. Next base: position 70,271,136 of record NW_028262336.1, on the reverse strand, counting down.
AGAGAACAAATTTTGACTGTTGCTTACAATTAAGCAACCACACCAACTTCAAGACTGTTGATTATTTTAGATTGTTCTCATGTTGCTCTTCCTCTCCAGCTAAACTACTCCATTTTAGAAGTTTCTTGGTTCTGTTTCTCTTCAATCTGCCTACAGATGAAAGCTCCTTTTCTACCTAAGACTATCTGTAATGTCTGTTCACTCTGACACACTACTAAGTAAATTCATTCTTTTTTCTGCTCACCAAAAGATTTCAAGCATGCCAGAGCTGCTCTGAATTTCTTCACTGTTCAGCTTGATTTCTCAAGATTTCCCTGGAAAATATTGATCACAAAGGATTTGATACTCATGGTTTGAAATTAAAACATCATTTTGGTGAGAGTGTTATAGTATCACTTGGCGAACGTTATGATGTACTTCCCATTCTTTGATTGGATGAGCAAATTTATAATTGGGAACCTTCAAAGAATGTTCAAAGGCTCTGAAACTCCAAGAGGAAATAAAAGCAGTTTAAGACTCATGGAAGATTAGTGACTTTTGGAACATTTTAAGGATTTTTCTTTCTGAGCAAGTCATGTCTTGGGTGAGGCGTTATTGCAAGAGAAAACAGACTACTGCAAGATTTACTGGCTGGGTGCACAGTAAAATTTTATTTTCTCTTGTCACAATCATACAAGGTAATTGTGAAGGTACTAGTGGCTTTGAAAAGGTGAGGTCAGATTCTCATCTGGCCCATGTATTTGCCTCTGTGCTAGGGCTAAGCCAGAAGTTTGGGGAATGTTGTGTCAAGTAGTATCCCATTCCAAGTAAAATAACCAAGTGCACTGCATTTACCACTCTGTAACTTTCTGTCATCACTGCAGTCATTAACATAAAGTAACACTTGTTTATACATGGCCCTGTTCTGAAGGCCTTAGTCATGTACTTTGATATATTTACTTGCATCTGTGCCAAGGTGTGCAGGAGATGTGGTGTTAGGAATTTGCTCCTTGCACACACTTTATAATCACAGAAATGATAGTTGACTTCAACTGTCTGTGGGCCTAGTGCATGAACCTGGTGATTGCTGTAAGAATGACAAGGCAAGCTGAAAGGGCTAAAGAGTTAGCTTCTTCTCAAGCCAGTATTAGCATCCTGCACCATCATTTTAAGTATCAAGAAGTATTCCTTTCTATGGCCCTAATGGCAGCTCCAATGGTGTTCAGGTTATTGACAAATAATCTTGTATTAGATGTGAGTATGTTTGTGTGTGTCCTTGTGCGTGTATAACTTGAGGGAGACTGAAGAGAACAATGTGACAGAAAACAGGAACAGTGGGCCTATCTTTGATTTGAAGGATGGCCAGTGAAATCCTCTCTGGGAGCCACTGTACAGGCACTGTGTACTCCCTGTTCCCCTGTGCTGTGGTGCAGGGCATGGTGTTCACATGGTCCATCTGCCTTCAGCAGCTCGCATTTGCTGATACCTCTGTGTTTTATGTCAGTCTCACAGTGTAAGTAAACATCATCAAATGCTAATTTTTCTGTAGTCTTTCTGAAAATTAATACACAACATTTGGCTAAACAAGGCTATGATAATGACATCTAGCCCGCTTTGCAATAGCTCTGACTGGGGGATGTCTCCCCTGAGGTTAATCTGCACTTATCTGAAACACAAGTTTCTCTTGCAGATGCATCAGGCAGGGCTTTACACTGTGCTGATAGCTCAGCATGTATAGATTCCATTTCAAAGAACCCCCTTATCTGCTCTAATTTATTATTTTGAGTTCTAATAAAGCCTGTCTTCAGAGATAACCTGTCTTTGGTGTCTTTTGATATGTCCACTTAAGGTATAAAGTCAGATAGCCCAACCTCACAGCTTAGGCCAATAAAAGGTAACCTAGCATATTTGAAAAAAAAAAAAAAAGAAAAAAGTGAGCAATCTACTTCACAGGAGCAATCATTTTACCTTTGATTTAGTCATTTGAAACTGCTGAAGTCCTAAATAATCCTAGATGCTTTAGTTAACAGCAATAGACACATATATTTTCTTATCTTGGTCAGGAACTATGATGTTTCTTCTAAGATGTGAGCAATCTCCACCATTTATTCTTAATATTTTTTGCCTCTTGTGTCTGTATCTGGAATTAACTCCAGCTGTGGTTGAAGAAAGTTATGAAAACATCAGTTTACATCTAATAAATTCTGGTTCATTACAGAAGCATTTTGGACTCCTGCTTTGTTCCTAGGTGTAATTCAAAGTGCACAGTTTGACTTCTGACTCCATAAGCCTCAACATTTCTGACAGATATGATTTCAGAAATAAAATGTCTTGAAGCATTTTCTGTAGGACAATGAGTGAAATTTCATCAAAATCATGTTCAGAATATGTCAAGATGATATTTTGGTAAGGTTTTAAAATTTCAGATCAGCTTTATGTTTTACTAGTGTTTTTTTCATTTGTAATGGCATGTTACACGGAATGCTTGAATTTATATTGAAGTTAGGGAACATTATCCTTACAATTTCTCAAAACACAAGAAGAACATGCTATAAAATCATGAAATAAAACCATATGTATCAATCCATTCTAGAATTTATTTTTCTCTACAAAGTAAATTAGTGTCAGCATGTCAGTTTCTGCAAGGATGAATACCATGAAATTCTTTTAAAATAATTTTACTGTTCTTGTTTTGGATGTCTGTATTCTCTGTAATTTTTTTTCGAGATGTGCCCTGAGAATGTAAATAAAGGTAAAATATAAGACAGAAAAAGTAAACAAATGTTTCTAAGTGTATTGAAAATGAAATAATAATGAAGGGAACTATATCTTTTCAGAAAACGAAAAAAAAAATATTAAAAAAAGAAAAGAAAAAAAAGACTTAAAATTTAAAATTACTGGTAAGCTGGATATTAGGAGAGGAAAAAAACCCAAACAAACCAACAGAACCAAAAGGCCACTGTGAGCCAGTGAGCACAAGAAAATATGAATACAATTTGCATCTATGTTTTATAGTGCAAAAGTTATTTAAAAAGTCAAATAAATATCCATCAGATAGTTGTTTGGTTTTGTTTTTTTTTTTTTCCTGCTATTAAAAAAACCCTCACACACCCACACTTTCAGGCTCAATGTTCATGAAAATGTTGGAAATAGTAGATATAAAATGTTCAGCATATGGCTTGATCATATAAGACCAGTTTCTATTTTTTTATGCAATGCAGAAATCTCAAAGACAGCAGTTCCTCAGTTGTGGTCTATGAATTTATAATTATCACTGCAAATCTGAGTGGTCACAGACTGCTAAGCCATCATAAAATCCTTCATACTTCCATTATATATGGGGTTCATCTGAGTTTTGACACCAACCAGCTTTCTGACTTCTCTGTGTAGTAAGTGAGGAAAGACTGGGAACTCCAGATGCACCTCTTTACTTTTCAGGAAACTTTTACCATATGAAAAAAGACTCTGTAAGAATATGTAAAAGAATACACAGGAGCTATGTATTGGCTAATACACATAGTAGACATGAGTATTAGACTATCATGCTACTCAGATAATCAGGCTCACAGTATCAGTAGAGACTCCTTGTGAGTTTTACTGTCCAGACAGTTACCAGTCAAGTGAGGAATATTTCCTTCCAGTGTTTCTTGAAAAGGTCTGGTCTGATCCTTGTTTCTGCTGAATTGATGCCTTCTGACTCTGCTTTCTTTCTTGGGCTTTTCACTCTTTTATGTCAGCATTTTTCTTTTAAGTCCTGAAATACTATTAGTCTCAACAGTTTCACTTCTGCCTATGTTTTTACTTCCTTTATCTTGCAAGGTCTTAGCTTGCATAGTCTTTTAGAGTTCAACATTTTTTCTCATTAAGGCTAAGCCAAGGTCACACAGCTGGACTGCACCAAAATGCATAGATAAAGGTCATAAGTAGTTGAACCCTAGCACTGTAGGTTACACAGAAGGCAGATCAAGTCCCAAAGGCTGAAATGTCCTCTGGAAGGGTCTCTTTCCCTGATTAAAGAGAAAAGTAAGAACAGGTAATTCTCTACCTCATGGACCTATTAAACACGTGATATTAAGGAGGATTAATTCAAGCTTTGATATGACTCATTTTTTTCTCCACCTATCAAGCCACATTCAAAGAAATCCACGGGGATAGGAAATATGGTCTTAATAATGCAAACAATAATATTGCAAGAAGTGATGGTGCTATGTGCAAGAGAAAATTAGATGAAAAATGATAAATATATCTCCTAATTAAATTCTAACCCATGCTGTGAAAATGTAAGACTCCATGTTCCAGAAGAATATAAGGTTGACAAAAAGGTTACCTTTCTTTAACTTTAGGATGTCATGAGGCATTCTAGCCTGTACAGGAAACAGGAAGTTCATAGAAATTGTATGTAAAGTGAAAGAAAATAGGCTTTAAATCTCTACGCTCAGTGCTAACTTTTTTTGTCTCATGAATATAGAACTCAAAAAATCCAATTTTACAAAAGGTTTACATTACAATTTCTAAAGATAACATAATTGATTTTGAAGCAATCTGCTATGTCATTTGGGAAAACAGCTAAGACTTTCCAAATCCTTGTTCAAAGCTCCTTGAATAGACAACATGGTCGGGCCTAATTGAAAGGTCAGATAGGATACTAGCAGAGACATACTTAATGGAATATATCAAAAGTTTTTTAGTTTGGTTTCTTTCTGACAATCACTAAATTAAGAGCATTTATTGTGGGATATTTGGGTTTTTTATTTTATACTTTTAAGATAAATAATATTCCTTTATTTTGATAATGAACTGGTAAAAATAATGTTTCAGACAAAATTAAAAACCAACCCATTAGCCAAATTCAACTATTTTTTGTTTTGAAATAATTTCTAGCCTTAATATGTCCTTGTTGTGTGAGTAGTCTTTATGTTCCTCCTGTTTTCCATACAACTTGGAGAACTGGGATATACCGTTAGATATCCTCAAATACTTGTACTTCATACACTGACTCAATGACACTATGCACCTAAAATTTAGATACCTGCATTAATTATATGGACTACACCATGCCTTGTATTATCTTTATAATCCAAAATCTTTTGATTGGCCCTGACTTAGCCCTTCTCAATTAAATGTTTTCCCAGCACTTAGTAGCAATCACAAGTGTTACTAGTGTGGTGTTTCCTTGCTTTTTCATCCAGATGTAGTGGATGAAATGACTGGAAGCTTTAATAACTAGGAGCTATTTTTTCCATATTAAAAATGGAATATTTGTTACACAGTATGTAATTTAAAAACTCATTTTTAGAGTATAGAAGAAATGACTGAAAAGAGGGAGGAACCATATCTTTTATTACTTTTCCTCTCATTATTGGAAGCCGTGTTTTGGTTGTAGACTTTTTTAGTCATGGGCCCATATGTAGTCACCTAAGACATAGACAACTACATTTGACATAGTTATTCTAGCTGATCTCTTTTCATCAATAGAAAGTAATTGGCACTATTTCAGATGTCTGGAGTAAGATGGTGGACAAATAACTACCATAAATATGATTCCATTTACCAGGAATATGAACATTTACAGGCAAAATGACAGTTACTTTTTGCCATTAAAGTTACTTTTTGCCATTGAAGTTACATTTTGCCATCTACAGGCAAAAGGTAAGCTACTCGGTCTGTAGAACCATGCAAAAAGTCGAAGTCATAGAATCATAGAATACCAGGTTGGAAGGGACCTCAAGGATCATCTGGTCCAACCTTTCTAGGCAAGAATGAGCACTTTCTAGATGAGATGGCCCAGCACCATGTCCAGCTGAGTCTTAAACGTGTTCAGCGTAGTGGAGTCAACCACTTCCCTGGGGAGATTATTGTTATGATTGACTGTTCTCATTGAGAAAAATTTTCCTCTCCTGTCCAATTGGAATCTTCCTGGGAGAAACTTGTACCCGTTACCCCTTGTCCTCACCATGTGACTCCTTGTAAAAAGGGAGTCACCATCTTCTTTGAAACTACCCTTTAAGTACTGGTACATGATGATGAGATCACCTCTAAGCCTCCTTTTCTCAAGGCTGAACAAACCCAGCTCTCTCAGCCTATCCTCATACGGCAGGCTTCCCAGACCCTTGATCATCTTGGTGGCCCTTCTCTGGACCCCCTCCAGCCTGTCCACGTCTTTTTTGTATAATGAAGTCCAATGCCTTCTGAAAATCTAGCAAAAAACTGTTGGAGAGGAGCACTGCAAATAGCAGGTCATTCTCTAACTTCTGGTCTGTGACTGACCAATAAACGCCTACAATGGAAGAAGACTCTGTAGGGATGGGCAAGGGTGATGTGCCCCTGAAGTTCAGGGAATCAGTCAGGTTGTGTCTGACCGAAGCTGTTGCAAAGAAGCTGGCTTCATCTCAACACAAAGGGGACCAGAGGTTAGCGTTTGCTTTAGATAAACAGCTATGTCAGTTGAGTGGATCAGCTGGTGGTGTAAATGTTTCTCCCTGAGTTCATTCAAAGAGTGTGAATGTCTCCCTGAGTTAGCCAGGTCAGCATGGCAGGAGTGAATACACAGCTCAGCCCAACTCAGGATGACAACTAAGCAGCTAATGAAAGAATTTCAAAGAGAGCCATGGGCTTGAGCTGGCTTCAACACACGTATTACTTCCTGGCAATTGGGGATGCCCAGCATCATGAAGGTGAGCATATGATAGAGACTGGTAATGGAAATCACATTGTGACTGAACTATGTATTGCAATTGCTTTATTTTGTTAAGCGTGACTTAGATTTGTATTGTGTTTTCAGTATATTTTGTAACACCCTGCTACATCAGAAATCCTGTGTAACATCAAATATCTTCAAATAAGTAAATTTGATATTAAACATTACACTCACCGCATGTGGAATATCTAAAAGAACCTGGTAAGACAGTGTGGGACTCTGACACAGTCCCACAAAAATTCTGAAGGCCACAAAAATTCTGAAGGCCAATATTTCTGATGGTTGACATTTGATAAGCACAATATTCATAAGGCTCTGTAACCTTAATTTATTGACAGGCACACTTAATATTAATGTCTTTTTAATAATGATTGTCCTTAGTGCTAATGAATAGAAAGGTATTTAATTAATCAGATTAATGTATACAGAAAGGGAAAGAAATCAGATTTATATCTACACATTTAAACAGTCTCTCTCAACACCTCTCTATTTAAATGCTGAATTCCTTAATTTGTGAGTTCTTTCCTGATATTCCTACTTAAAAGAGTATACACAAACATGCACACAGGACAAAGAAGACTGATAAAAACCCTAAGAAATTCTTTGCTGATTACTGTTTCAGCTAAGCTTCTATGGGAGGCTTCATAGTTCTTGTGGGATCAGCTCTGTGAATAAATGTCTTTCTTTGTAATGCCACCTTTTTAGCACTGAGCTACAGTTATACTCAGGGCATTTTCTTGTGGGAGCAATCTTTCTCACTTCTTTGCATATCTTATTTTTATACATGGAAATCTTCACGGAAGATGTATTGTTCAGTTTTACCGTGGAAAGAAGACAGATAGCAACAAACATGACTCTCTCCAGGCAGCCTTGTGTTTAACATTTAGACAAAACTGTATTTTCTCAGTCTTGTAGTTTGAACTGGGAGCCGTTAAAAAGAGAATTGTCTCTGATCCTTACTTATGATAGTATAAGTTAATCCATCTCTATAGAATCATAGAATCATAGAATTGTTTAGGTTGGAAAACACCTTTAAGATCATCAAGACCAACCGTTAACCTAGCACTGCCAAGTCCACCACTAAACCATGTCCCTAAGCACTACATCTACCCGTCTTTTAAATACCTCCAGGGATGGGGACTCAATCACATCCCTGGGCAGTCTGTTCCAGTGCCTGACTACCCTTTCAGTGAAGAAGTTTTTCCTAATATCCAACCTAAGCCTCCCCTGGCACAACTTGAGGCCATTTCCTGTCGTCCTATCGCTTGTTACTTCGGAGAAGAGACTGATCCCCACCTCGCTACAACCTCCTTCCAGGTAGTTGTAGAGACCGATAAGGTCTCCCCTCAGTCTCCTTTTCCCCAGGCTAAACAACCAGTTCCCTCAGCCGCTCCTCGTATGACCTGTTCTCTAGACCGTTTACCAGCTTCGTTGCCCTTCTTTGGACACACTCCAGCACCTATGAATAATAAGCCAAAGAATTCGTACAACAGTGTACTGTATTTTGATTCTTTATTAAAGATAGAAGTCTGAATTAAGGTATCAGTGTTCTTACACAGTTCAGAGCACTGCAAATGTGTGACAGAACTAAGAATAAATAAACTGAATGTGTTTCAAATCATAGCATGGTTATGATGCAGCACAGTATATGTTTATCTCTGCAGATTCTGAATTCAAGCTTCAAGCATTAACATAAATCTTTTTAATGTGTCTGAATAAAACTTTTGAAGTCCTGTGACTTCCTAGCATTTCACTGGATATATTATCATTAAGTTTGCCATTATAAATGTGATAGAATAACAGACTTCTCAGATTTTTACAATCTTTTTCAAAGCTCTCAAGGAAGAAAGAAACATTCTATAACTGAAATACATTTAGAAGACCTGTGAAATCTTCCACAGAAGCATAGCTATATACGTAGACTTTATAAATTTTTATACCTATAATACTTATGAATTGTTTAGTTAACAATCTTAGACGAATTTCATAACAAAGTGTTTTGAAGAAATTCTGGACATCTGACAGATATTTTCAGAAGGTGGGGAAAAAAAGAAGGAGATGAAACAAGAACCCAGGTTAAAAAGAGAAAATAAAATTATAATAAGAAAAAAACAAACAAACTAAAGGAGTTCTTCCTAGGGTTACAGTACATGATTTGATCACCATCAGTCTTGTGGCCTCTAACAGTTAACTCATAAGTCCATGTAGGGTTTTCTGCTGATATCCTCTTCTCAATCACTCACATATTTATTCAAAAAACCAGGATATTCTGCATGGTCAAGTAGGCCCAGAACTTTGAAGAATCTGGATCATTATGTTCATAGTGGTCCTAGGGCTTGTTCAACGAACTCAGACTATTTAATCAATCAATTAATATATATTATTTTAGGTACTTAAAAAAAACCCAAACAAACACTGTGTCATCTCCTTATGATTATTAGAATTTTTATATTTCCAATAAGTTCAGTAAAGTATGCATATGTAAGTATATATCAACATCTCAGATTTATTTTTTTTAATTCACTTAGTATTCCAAAATTGATCACATGAAGAAAGTTTATTTTGTCTCTTTATAGGGAAGTCTTCCAGAATTAAATAATATTTTCCCTTTAAAATACAGGAGAGTTCAAAATCACACAGGAAAGTTAAAAAAAATTGTGTCAGTGAGTGTATGCTATGCTGACTTTTTTTTCTTTTCTTCTAGGAGATGCTGTCATTCCTCTGAGGGCTTGGTTATGCTTCACAGTCATTGCTTTGAGTTGTGAGTGACAAGGTATTAAATCCATTCAAAAGAAGCTATACAAAATTTTGATAAGTTAGGCCAGTAATGGACAAAGACCAGTCTTAAGTGGCTTATCATATATCTTATCACATAGCATGAAAGCACGTTCTGTGTCTAATGGCAGTCACATTATAACATTGAATCAGACAGAAAATACCCCTCTGTTAGAACCGCTTCTATCCCTTGTAGCTCTCTGTCTTCCTTTAAGCACAGTCATGGGGACAGTGGCATATTCCTCTGAGTGTGAATCAGGAGATGGTGCAAGGGTCAGCTGAAGGAATGCCTGAATGTAGGTTTTGGGGAAAGTGACAATGGCAGGATTTTGCAAGATGGTAGCATTTCTGTAAATGTCATTTGAAATCAATGGATGCATCACTATTGGTAGTGTTGTGTTTTCATCTCCTTGCCTACTCATGTAAACATGTTCTATAATTATCAGGAAGAGCTGTACCCATTTTAAATATATATATGTATATATAGTTGACAACTTTATGTAAACAAAATTCAAGATCTCATGTATGATGACACATCTAAGGCCTCGATCTGACTTTTTTGCTTTTAGCATCCCTCAGAGGGATGTCATGGATTCTGAACAATGTGGGTTTAACATTTAAGTGGTGCTTAGCAGCCTTGGCTGATGCCTAATCTTGGAGACAGTTTACAGAGTCAGGGATCAATGACATTACAGCAAAATGAAGAAAACCTTAGGTCTGGACCCATTTGTCCCACATGTTGCTTAGCTAACATATAATCTGCTTTTGGTACCTTAGCTAGCTCAGTTTACTCAGTATAGGACTGCATTGTGGATAAAAAACCACACGCTTCTAAGGTTTTGATTTTACATATCAGGTACATTACATTATTCACCAATTGTGGTACTCGCAGGTATGACATATAACTAAATGTCTGGTGTCAGGAAAAATGACTGGTTTTTTTTCTTCTCTTTTTTTTTTTTCTGATTGGTTATGTTTATGCGTCATTTTGTTTCACTGACAGGGTTAGGGGGGTGCAGTTTGCTTGTTTGCTTGCTTTTCTGAATCCTCTTTCTACTTCAGTTTGAAGAAGCTCAAGACTGTCTATAGGGATTGAAGTTGTTTTGGGTTTTTCTAACCTAATAACTGATCTGGTCTGGGCTGCAGAGGAAGGAAAAAAGTTATTGGCATTATAGTCCAGCCAGCTCGCTGGCTGCTGTGGAACATGGTTTTAAGTGTTTGATTTTCCATATGTATTTTATGCTTTGCAGACGGTACAGCTAACCTGCTTCCAGTACCTTAGGTGACTAAGCTTACTTCGCATGGCATTCCTAGGCTACCCAAAATCTGCGTAGTTTGCATATCACTGGGCACCTGAACATTATATACTTCAGTGCTCGAGTCCCTTTGCAAATGATCCTAATCCATTATTTCCTATAAAACTATCAAACTATCTAAACAGTCACTTTTTTACTTTATGTGATAAAATGTATTTTATGTGTGCTTTTTGCTAAATTTTACAAAATTCAATAAAAAAGTTTGTCAGAAGGTTTCTTGTAGCATGTGCAAATAAGCAAGAAGCAGGTTTTGTTGTAGCCTTCATCTGCTACTGTAAAATTACTACTGATGTGACTGTTTTAATAACAAACCTATACAATTTACCAATACTTTCACATGTAACTGCATGAAATATATATCCTACTATTTTCAGTACTCTTCATTTGTAGGAAATGTTTATATTGTCTAAGTTTGAGCTTCCAATATGAGGAGCTGCAGAACTAGTCTACACCCTGATTAAATCAATAAAATCTCCATAAGGATATATTAATTCACAAATAATTTGTTTTAATATTAATATGAATACTTCCTTTTATTAAGCAAGTAGATTTATTCTGCCAGAAAAATGATTTCCCTGACATTTTTATTATGCTACTTATTTTAATAGGGAAGTAACAGTTTCCCTGCTACTTAGCGTCATTATTAGTATTTCACTTTACAAAACTTTTTTTGCATAAACATAAGTTCAGTGGAGATTAGGATGAAGAAAAAAAAAGGATATTTTGTTTTGCCATATTTACATGTTCATTTTGTGTAACCAGCATGCTTAAATTTTGAAGTTTCTAGTTAGAAAAATAATATATCTCTAATAAATTTTGGATTTGCCTAAGTTTTTCTGATAACATACATCCATGTAATTTTTATTTTTCTTGTTTCTATTAAATATAGTGCTTTGCTTCTATAAAATAAGAGCTACCATTTTCTCATTTAGAAGTATGTTAATAAACCACCACTGGTATAAGTGAGAAAAACAGAGGGGAAATGATTTCTATTTCAAATTTCTAGGAAGCATATTTTCAATGTCATTTATCTATGCATTAAGTACATTCCCTTCTTCCATCTGGATAATGGTGTGGTGGGTTGACCTTGACCTTGCCCACCAAGCTGCTCTATCACTCCCCCTCTTGAATAGGACAGGAGGAGAAAATATTATGAAAAGCTCATGGGTTGAGAAAAGGACAGGGAGATCACTTAGCAAGTGCCATCATGGACAAAACAGACTCCGGGAAATTAGTTTAATTTATTGCCAGTTGGTAGCAGATTAAAAAACACTTCTAAAAACACATTCCCTCCACTCCTCCCTTCTTCCCAGGCTCACCTGTACTTTCAACTCTTCTACCTTCTCTCCCCAAGTGGTGCAGGGGGATGAGGAATAGGGGTTACGGTCAGTTCGTAATGTTTTGTCTCTGCTGCTCCTTCCTCCTCACACTTTTCCCCTGCTTCAGCATGGGGTCCCTCCCACAGGAGACAGTCCTTCATGAATTTCTCCAATATGGGTCCTTCCCACAGGCTGCAGTTCTTCACAAACTCCTCCAGTATGTGTCCTTTCCATGGGGTGCAGTCCTTCAGGAACAGACTGCTCCAGCGTGGGACCCCCACGGGATCACAAGTCCTGCCAGCAAACCTGCTCCAGCGTGGGCTTCTCTCTCCACGGGTCCAGAGGTCCTGCCAAAAGTCTGCTCCTGCATGGGCTCTCCACAGGGTCACAGCCTCCTTCAGGCATCCACCTGGTCCGGTGTGGGATCCTCCACGGGGTGGATATCTTCTCTACCATGGACCCCCATGGGCTGCAGAGGGACAGCCTGCCTCACCATGGTCTTCACTATAGGATGCAGGGGAATCTCTGCTCTGTGACCTGGAGTACCTCCTCGCCCTCCTTCTTCACTGACCTTGGTGTCTGCAGGGCTGTTTCTCTCACATTTTTTCATGCCTCTCTCCCAGCTGTTGTGCAGCAGTTTTTACCCTTTCTGAAATATGTTATCACAGAGGCGCTACCAATGAGGCTGATTGGCCGAGCTTTGGCCAGTGGCGGGTTCATCTTGGAGCCAGCTGAAACTGGCTCTGTCCGACATGGGGGCAACTTCTGGTGTCTTCTCACAAAACCACCCCTGCAGCCCTCCCACTACCAAAATCTTGCCACATAAACCCAATAAAAATAGCCAGGATGTGGTTATGACAGAGGGTGTTTGTCTTGTTCTTTCTGGGAAGCACACAAAAAAATTTGATTCTGTTATTACCCAACCTTTTCCCATGCTTGTTCTCCTGCTGAGGTGCCTTGGAGAAGGAAAGATAAATATAGCCTACAAAGATTCTTTAAAAGTTCCCCACTTAAACAACTAGATTAGGGTATAAGTGGTGGGGGTGGGGGTGTTTGGGTTTTTTTTTTTTGGTGGAGGAGGGTGTTGGTGGTTTGTTCCCCCCCCCCCCCCCCCCTTCACAGAGTGTATAAAGCATTTATTTTTCAATAATGTAGCCTCAGCCAATATTCATCCTGCAGTAGGTCTACACTGAGCATGCGGTCATGCTAGGAGCCTACTACCTCCCGGCTGAGAACTGTTGCAGGATGTGTCCTGATGTGGACAAAACAGCAGCAGTTCTCTGAGTTCACCAGCTTAAAGCTCAGAGTTCAAGTTCTGGACAAATATTCAGTACAGAGGGTTCCTCTTTTTACTTTTTTTTTTTTTTTTTCCAAATGAGTCAGGCAACTATGGGAATTAAAAAATAAAGAAATAGTGACATAATAAAGCCACAGAGAGAGCTGTAACAAGGGACTGGGAGTAATAACCAGATGTTGAAAAGGAACATTGCCAAGAGTCAATAAATAAATAAAATACAGTACTTCAAGCCAAGCCATTAAGTCTACTTTACCAGTTCTTTAAAACTGTGTCCTATTCAGATCTTCTTCAGACACAAAAATTTCCTTATATTTTGACTGCAATGGAATCTTTGCACATATGATTAAGAACATTCTTTAAAATATAATAAAGAAAAAAGTACCCAAATTAAAACAAAAAGAAAAAACCCAATAGTACTATGAAAGATATTAGAATAACTGAAATTAAACATACACACAAATGTCATGCTACAAAAGCACAACTTTTTTACAAAAAGGAAAAATGCAATTAACTTTTATTGTAAGAACAAATTAAAGTGGGTTTCTGAGTTCTGGGGAACTTTTAAGGCAAAAGGCAGATTTGCTGAGTTTTATTTGTTTCATTTACCTGTCCTTTAACAGCTACAGCAGGTAAGAAGTTACAGTTTCACTGGGTTTCATATCATCTCAGTACAACTTGCTGTAATCAGTGTTTATTTTCAGGAGCAATAATTCTGATAGATTTTTCGGAAATCAGAGTAAAGGAGATAAAGTATTACATTATGTTTTTAAAGTCAGGCCAGCCTTAGCACTTGAAAAACAGACGACAACAACAACAACAACGAAAAGAAGAGGAAGAAGAGGAAGAAGAAGAAGAGGAAGAAGAAGAAGAAGAAGAAGAAGAAGAAGAAGAAGAAGAAGAAGAAGAAGAAGAAGAAGAAGAAGAAGAAGAAGAAGAAGAAGAAGAAGGAAAAATGAGCAGCCTAGAGCAGTATAATCATGGTGAATAACAAATTCACTGCCTTAACTAGAAAAGAAAGGTCTCAGAGAAACATCTGTGACTATATTTATAGCTTGTTCAGTGAGCAGGACTGAGTGGATTTCCAGGCTCATGGCACAAGTAGTCATTCCTTTGTTATGTTCATTTTTTTCCTCAGAGGGAAAGGCAAGGCAGATGACAAGGTACCCAGGACAGAACGCGAGGAGACAGATGGGGCTCAAGGCTGACTTTGTTCCTTCATTTGTATTTTTAGCTTTGCCCTCCCTGGTGAGATGTGATTCTTCTGCCTGAGTAGGTCTGGGTATGTCCCTCAAGTTGAATATCGGGGAACAGACTGCTAGCTGGAGAGCAGGACCGTTGAACCTTGGTTCTTCATTACAGGATCCATGCAATTCACTGAGGATGGGTACACCACAGTGTGTGAGAAATCTGCCTGCAGCCTTCTTTGGTGTATGGAGCCTTAGCCACTGAAAGGATACCCAGGAATTTCAAATCAGCCTTTTAATAGAGATACTCAATATTTACTCTGCTAATGCAAGTACTACACAGTGCTTTTTGTACTAACTGTTACATCTCTGTTAGACAGTGGGTGCTTTTCTGGGTGGTTTAAGGAGTATATGGAAGAACTACTTAACTATTTCTTGAGAGGAAATAACATAGCCTATTAAAAGGAAAGGGTATGTCTATAAATTCTGCTTTAAGGAACAATTTCTGAATAAATATTAAATTAAACAAAAAAAAGACAAAAGATAAAGGAAAATAATTATTTGTAGAGTCATCCCAGCAAGCAGTTCCAAATTTGGCATGTGATCCATATTTAGTTAGGCTATCAAATGAAATGGGTGTGACTAAACATGTTCCTTATCAAATTGCACTTATTGTACTGTAAATCAGATTATAAGATGGCTATATAAGTTTTGAAAACTTGATGCTGCTGTTTTTTCTAACCTAAAATTTACAATGGGGGACTTGAACATATTTTGGTATTCAGCTTTCAAAATCTGATTTTAGTTGTCGATGATATACAAAACCAGCTCTTTGTTACTATTGAAGTGTAAATAAGGATGAAGAAAATGAGAAGTATGAAGAGTGAAACCATGTTACAAATTAAGTACATTATTAAAGCTACGCACTTTGACATAAGAGCAGGTAGTCCAACTTTTTTTTTTTTTTTTAAGAAAGATAATACAATCTTTCTTACCAGACCTGGATGAATTAATTTTTTAAATATGCCATGGATAGGTTAGGCACTGGGACAGAGAAATATAATGAACAAAGTGAATGTAAAAGTAGAAATATTGATTTTTGCAAAAGATTTTGACTAAGTAAATTTTTGACTAAGCAGTAATTTTGATAACTATGAATGGATATGAGAATTATAATCTTTTGGAAAAACAGAAAATGTTTTCACCAACACTTCCTGATAGTGAGTTCTCAGAATAATTAAGATGGGCAGAAAATTTAGGAAGAACAAACATATGTATGTCCAGATTTATCTATTACTTCAGGTCCCTCTTGATCAGTTCCAGAATTTGTATCAACTGTTTGTACTTGACCAGTTGCTACTCCATAGGAAAGGCAAGAAAGACATTGCCTGGTAATCACTGACTGATACAACCTGCATACCTTTCAATAATCCAATATTCTTCAAAGCCTTAAAGTTCACACTAGGCCGAGGGATGAAGCTATGTAAGTAACTTTTGGATAGGTAAAACTAACTCAAGAGATTCAGATGTCTCAGATGTTGTGTAGTGTTTTGAGAAGGAACAGACCTTCTCAAATAATTATTTTCCTTCACAAAAGATCACACTGATATATATACATGATTTTCAGGAAGGAAATCATTATACATCTTATAAAATCAACCTCTAAATCCATGTTTTGTCTTTAGCAGCCAATGTATCAGATTCCTTCTAAGTCTTGTTGATCTTTTCCTGAGATGAGTCAGCTGAAATTCACAGCCAATGTATATAAATTCTTCTTTTATGTAGTTTGAATTATAGAGTTTTCTTTAAGAAATGCTTGCTGACATTAAAGTTTCCAAGAGCACCCATAAATTTTTCAGCTATAAAGCAAGGAACTTTTCTTCACAATGAGTACAACTTACTATTCTAATATTATCACTTCATATCTGACCTAATTAAATTCCATCATCTAATACTGAAGTTATAGCTGCATAACCCTTCATGTAAAGTGCTAACACAAAATCTATCCTATGAGGTTATGATGCTCACTCTTACACTTAGCTGGAAACTTAATCAAAATGTATTTCAAAGAATAAAGCTTCAACAGAATGAGAACATTTTTGGTGTTGATTCTCTTGACTATTGCAATGCAACGGTTTCTTAGCCCTCAGAAATGACAGAATAGGTCTCCAACAGACCTAATCAGAGACACCAGAAGAGGAGACTAAGAAAAACAGATTGGGAAAGTAGGACTGAAGGAAATTGTTTTCCATTACGAGTGGAAAAAATTATCTTTCGGCACTGTATTGCTTTACAAAACCCCATAAAAGATTTTGTCTTCATTCCAAAAAAGAACAAAAACAAATGTCAAAACCATGGAACGTTTGACTTTCTGTCAGCTCCATTCACAGCTCCTGTGCAACAACGTTGATTAGCAAGGTCCAGACTTAAGAGTTTTTTATTATAGATGATAACTGATTAAAACTGGAGGGTATTCAAGGGACATGTTGGATATTGATGTTTATTAAATCTTCCAGCAGAAACTTCGGAAATCTTCAGATTTTCCTGCCAGCCAGACTATTCCGAAACTGGTGAAACCTCCAGAATATAACTGAACTCAAACTTTCTTGTTGTTTCACTGAAGACCTTGGTACTTCAAAAGTCTTGGACAGCTCCACTCTTTTGAGGATTGTGAAACTGCTCCTCCACCAAAACCCAGTCAATCCTAGAAGTCCTAGGCTCAATGTGAAGGTGTTCAAGCTTCTCAATATTTTTGCATAACATTTAGAATCATAAAAGGGGAATTTTTCCCCCCAAGACATCTCCATCATGTGAATCAAAGACTGCTGTGAATTAAAGAGATGACCAGGTGATTCAGTTTAAAAACACATTTTGAGCCTAGCTAAAAGCCTATCAGAGATGTACACTGGTTTCCACAGGTCCTAAAGTAGCCAGCTGCATTTGAAAGTTGTAGGAAATGAAATTTATCACTTAACTGAAAATAGATTTATACGCAAATAAAATCCAACCAGTAGCATTTCATGATACACATATACTCATGTCTGCACTGAATAAGACCTGGAGACATTAAATAGCTCTGAATTTCTGAGTTATTTTACAAGACCAACAAAAACTACCCATTTAGAGTAATTTACTTTCATATTCAGATCATGATATGACTTAATGTGATTCACAAAGCACACTTCTGTAATATATAGGGTAAACCACTAAAATACACAAGTTAGGAGGCTACTACAACATTTCATTCAACAAAATGCTTGATTGTTTCCTCAGATAGCAAGATCTGTTCATGATAGTGCGGGGAAAGCAGGGAAGAATGTACCGCTTCACAGAGCAGCATCTCACTGCTGTACTTGCCTGGATGCTTTGAGGTGCAACAATCAATGATCCCATCTCTAGAGACGCTCAGAATTACTCGTGAGATAATCCTTCCCTGACATTATAACTTTGCACTCTTGCATTGTTGTTTTCAGAAATTTAGAGAAAACTTAGACTGAATTCTGTTTCAATTAGAATGTCAAGATTTGTTGCAATGTCTTTTCTCCTGTTAACTTACCAAATATAAACCAAGCTTTTTTAAAAACTTTATCTTGAACACCTTTCTAGAATAAGATTATCTATAAATTATATGATGTTTTAGTCTTGTTTATTTCTATTTTAAACTTACAGAGTTTTAAGGTAACAGATTAACCGCCAGTAAGTTACACTTAATTTAGTTTGCTACTTCAAATATGTAGCAATGCGTACAAGTTGCACCAGGAGAGGTTTTATTTTGACATAAGAAAGAATTTTTTTATAGTAAGAATAATCATTCACTAGAACAATCTCCCCAGGGACATGGCAGAGTCTCCATCACTGGAGGTTTTAAAGATATGATTGGATAGGGTGCTAGATAATCTCATCTAGGCTCACACTGAACCAGATCTTTCAGGGTCCCATTCCAACATGGAATGTTCTATGACTCTGTGATTCTAATTATCTAAGAGTAATTCCAATTGGAATAGTTTTTGAAGTATTTTTCTTTCTTTTCTCCCATCTATCTAGTATAGAATACAGACTGGCCTGTGATAAAATTAAGCTTCCCAAAAGCCATTTGAATGAATTTCTGTTTGGAACGAAGAAGAAATTCAGAAGTAAGATACAATTTTTTTTACAATTATACAATACAATTATTTTTAACTTGTTCCATTACATCTTGTGGGTGTAAGAGATAAGACCTTGTTGTAATGAGGTGAAATATGTGCAAATTTCTAGCATTAATATTTGGTTTTCTTACTTCTGCAGTAATATTCAAGTTCAGAACACTATGTATCATTTTAATATTTATTTTTATTTTATTTAAATGTTTAAATAAAGAGTGCATGAAATAGAAATACAAAACCAATGTGCACTATTTGTCTGGATAGTCAATAATAATGTTTAAGCTCTTTAAATGCCCTGTGGATTATTATCGGTATGTGAGAAAGCATGAAAGTATGATTATCTGGTACAAAGATTTACTGCTGTAAATTTGAGGGAAATGTGTTTTTTGTAAATACAGATGAAACAAAGTAAATACCCTGAAAATCACTTCAGTGCAGCATGGACTGCCATATACTATGAACCGAATTATTCTAGATATGGAAATAACCATTGAAAATTCTATTTCAAATGGTAGGAGCATTAATGGACACTACATATTACTAATCACTCATTCAATGTCCCCCATCTTGTCTGTCTCACACAGACTTCTAGATTTTTAAGTTTTCTAGGACAGAGTATACAAAATGGACAGTTGTATAGTAATACTTAACATAAATTCTCTCCCAGCCTCTCATAATTTTCAGGTTAAGAATTTCCTGGGTCAAGATACTATATTTGTAATGTAAGAGACCTTAGTGGATTATTTTCAGGAATTTTCCTGTTACTTTTTCATTTTATGTACATTTTTACTATGCAAAGTCTCCTCTAGCAGTAAGTTCCACAACTACAAGAACTTCTTTCACTTGTTTTGAACTTAACTTGTTGTTATTGAATTTATTTTCCCCTTGCTTTTGAATTGACAAAATGTGCCAAAAAAACCAACACCAAAACCCCACCTTTTAAAATAAAAATCAATATGATTGTGAAAGGGATAATATGATGTAGTGCCTAAAGTAAGAGAGGAGTCAAAATATTCTAGCTCTACATTGCAGTCATCTAAATATTTCAAGTTGGGGACTGTTTTGCTATGTTAATTTGATATAATCTGCATTAATAATATTGTTATTACTGTTGTTACAAATAATCTGCTGTTAGTCTGCTTCTGTAACACTAAAAATTCATGATTCCTGAAGTTACTGGAAGATGAAGACACATTTGTGAAGATATTCAAATTGCTATTGCCTAGAAAAGAATTGCTCTGCAAGTAAATGGAAGATGTCACCTTTCAGGTATGTCAATTTGGCATCTCTTATGAGCATTAAACTCAACTAAAGAGAAAGAAAAAAACCACAGTAAATAAAACAAAGTGATAAAAGGTGTTCTTGAGTTTTATGCAAAACATAAAAAGGATCAAAAAGTACTTAATGTCTGTATTTTGTTTGCTCCAATATCCAATATAGATCTGGTCCAAACATACTCTTTAATGGTTTTTGGGGGAGGAAAAATCAGCTCTGGTTTATAGCCTTAACTGCCAACTTTGAGCCTGAAGGAAATTTTTACAGCTGAGTTACAAACTCCTAAATATCGGCATTTATAATGGCAAGGTTGACAGGCCTTTAATTTCAACACT
Source organism: Nipponia nippon (assembly GCF_047370975.1). Taxonomy (NCBI): domain Eukaryota; kingdom Metazoa; phylum Chordata; class Aves; order Pelecaniformes; family Threskiornithidae; genus Nipponia; species Nipponia nippon. Next base: position 70,250,817 of record NW_028262336.1, on the reverse strand, counting down.
AGCCAGCGACAGTATAATAATTTGAAAAAGATAATAATTTCAATGAGGTCAAATTCAAGTTAAAAAAGTGTCCCTGGATCTTGCTAGCCCACAAGCACACATATATCCTTAATTGCACTCTCACCTAATTTAGGACTGCCTAAAAAATATAATGTTTTGATTTTTTAACTATATCATTATTCCCAAATATTTCTATGTCCTGACATTTTCTGGCCAGACTATAGTCAAAATCCTGAATGTGTTTTTTATGTAATCTTGACTGCTTGGTTTTGGATCTCCAACTATTTTTTCTTCTGCTTCCTCTCTGTATAAACAGAGCATATGGTAATTTATTAAGTAATTAACAGTTATAAAACATGTAAGTCACACACACATTTAGTCATAAAAACACCCTCTTCTTTACTACATCATGCAGCATAATCTTATTTATTGCCATTTTTCCTCCTACAGCTCCCACACAACTTTCTTATTTCCCCCTCATTTCAACACCTCCAGGGTAGCTAGCCTGAAAGTATCTTGGGTGAGGCAATACCCTGTCTGGCTTTTGGAGAATTATAATGTCCTCCTCAATACTGGCAGAAATAACAAATATAATTCTTACTAATAACCTCTAGACCTCTGAGATCCAGACATGACCCCCGCTCCCCTTCAAGATCCAGAGAAGATTTCCTAGCTGTCCCTAACCATACGAAACCTTCTTCTCTGTCTACAAAATCAATTCTCAGACCTATTTTCCCATCTTTTAGTGTCTTTGTGCATTGTTCTAGGGAATAGATTATTTTTTAAGGATTCCTAGTGTACTCATTAAGAATGACATCTCTCTGATTATGGACTGCCTTGATGCTACCTGTCTCAGCTATGAAAAGGTAAAATGCAGAGAAATCTTTTTGTTATAGATATTCCAAATACACAAAGAAGCTTCATATATTTATGAAAGGCATATGTGAGTAAGTAAAATAAAACCTCGCCTAATCTACTTATACAAAGATCTTATCTAAAAGGTGCATTCCCCTGCATGCATTCAGCTGCCTTGTTGAACACAACTTCCTGGTCTCTGTAGTCAAGGACTCTTCTTCTGTCACCCTCCACATTTCAAGTTGTATCTGTCAAAGGATATGCACAACACTGATATCAAAGCAGGCCAGAGAGTGAGTTTCATCACGTGACATGCATTGTCCATACTGTTTAACTGGTAGTTTAAATACTGCATCCATTTGCTATTTGCCAGGAAAATGTATATAAAAGATGTTAGCCTTATGCAATGTGGACCTGCCAGCACCATTTGGTCTCACCTCCCTAAAGATCACTCCCTGCTCTCTTTCATTTAGAGAGAGAGAGAGAGATTGAGATAGGCAAAGATAATCATACCAGCCATTATGGCCAATCTTTGTCTTAGCCTCCTTTGTGAGTTTCCATCCACTTACTGTGTCTTTCCTTCAAAGCCAATTCAACTTTCACCACTTCAAGAGACAGTATTGATTCTTTTTCGACTAAGTTATGGCATATGTCATCTCACTTAAGACATGCATACTACTTTCTAAGTACAGGTGTCACATCATATGCATGGTAGATCTATTAAAGGTTCCTTGACTCAAAGAGTTAAAATGTACAATTTTGTGTGAAGTGTCCCTACTTACTGCACATTATGTTTTATATCTGTAAATAATTGAGAAATTAATGTATACACAATAGATCTTGATTTAAATCAAGCACAAAAATAATAATTCATTTTTATATCTAGCATCCTTATGTGACTGATATCCAAAATTTCTCCTAATGGAAACCACAAAAATAATCATAAACAATAAACAGGAATAAAGACTAAACCTTGCTGCCCTGAAAGTCAGTAACAAAACTTCTTTTGATTGTAGTCACAAATTAACTATCTATTGTACTTTTTCAAGAAAAAGATATTATCTTTGTTGCATTTTATGAACAAAGTCATTATGAGAGCTGAGTTAAAACCAAGGTTTCATTGTTCATGTTCACTTTGACCCATGAAATCACCTGCATTCAATCAGCCAACAGAAACAGCACTGCAGACCATTGAAATAGATCTTGAAAAATATATCGGAAGCACATAAAAGAACACAAGTTGAAATTTAGAGATGGATATTGTTTAGCTCAAAAATAAACGCCCATCTCACACATTTCTTATGCTAGTTTGTGAACAAGTATTTTTTTTTGTTTAGGTTCTTTTTTTCTTATTTTTTTTCCTGGAATTTTTCTTTCTAATTCAAATCTTTCTATAAAGAAGCAGATATAGTCTGCTGGGGTCAGAACAGTCACGCTGGGGTAAATGGAAGTTTATTATGCCTCTCTTTAAAAGCTTTTCAGCATTCAAAGAATAAATCAGAAGACTTTAAAGTTACCAGGACTAGCTACTTTTATAACCTTTCTTGGTCATTCTGGTTTGGTGCTTGGAGGGAAGCTATCTGGTTTGAAAAAGCTGAATGTATTTATTCATAATGGTTAAAGTGGTGAGCAGAATGCTTTTTGCTCATTTTGTAGTGATTTTTTTTTAGTTGTAGTATATATGACAAGGAAATTCAAGTTCTTCACTAAGACAGTTTAGATAGATAGTTTAGAAGAGATCAAATCAGATGGAAACTAGAAATAATATATTAGCATTTGCTTATGCTTGGTTGGACCAGTAGTAAGACAATCAGACAGCACAATAAGACCTGGACTAGAACAAAACTTGATAATTAGGCTACATATCTCCCAGAATGTTTCCACCTCTGTGGCTGGTGAATGAAAAGTTAGATTCATTTGCTTTGAGACAACCACCTCCAATGTCCATACGATTTAGGTGAACATGTAAGAAATGGAACAAATTCTTCATTGGCACAAACCTAAAGAGATGAAATTGATGGACATAGGTAAATTTAAGACACTGCAGAATTTGATTCATAAGGACAGTCTTTTTAGGGTTAATTGCGTTTCTACTCATTCAATCACTTGCTATTGAGAATTAAAAAAAATACTATAATATTTAAAAAAATTTGGGCCCCCAAAACCCCAAGCTTCTTTTATTTTCTTTTTGCTCTTCAGGATAGCTTTAAAAGATTGTATTTTATAAATATTAATTAAATATCAAAGGAGATTATGAAATAGCAATGACAAAGTTATTGACTGAAGAATCGTGCTCCCAGACATAAGCCTCTTCTGAATAAGCAGGTTAGGGAAATCAGATACGTATGCTTTTGCCTTAGACTCAGGGACAGTTAAAAATACACAGCAAAGTAATTTTAACTTTCAGCACTTTTATTTTTATAATAAGGCTATTTTAAGAGTGAAAAAAAAGAGCAAACATCTTTTGACAGGTTTAGGAAGCTTCTATGAAATTATGAACTTGTATGTATGTACACTCTCTCCATCTACAGAACAGATATAGAATCATAGAATCATAGAATTGTTTAGGTTGGAAAACACCTTTATCATCAAGTCCAACCGTTAACCTAGCACTGCCAAGTCCACCACTAAACCATGTCCCTATGCACCATGTCTACCCGTCTTTTAAAGACCTCCAGGGATGGGGACTCAACCACTTCCCTGGGCAGTCTGTTCCAGTGCCTGACTACCCTTACAGTGAAGAAGTTTTTCCTAATATCCAACCTAAGCCTCCCCTGGCACAACTTGAGGCCATTTCCTCTTGTCCTATCTCTTGTTACTTGGGAGAAGAGACTGACCCCCACCTTGCTACAACCTCCTTTCAGGTAGTTGTAGAGCATGGTAAGGTCTCCCCTCAGCCTCCTCTTCTCCAAACTAAACAACCCCAGCTCCCTCAGCCGCTCCTCGTATGACCTGTTCTCTAGACCCTTCACCAGCTTTGTTGCACTTCTCTGGACATGCTCAAACAATGCACATTTTGAAAATAAGAGAATTGTCAGTAGATAGATAAATGTAGTTAATAAATCAGTTATTCTTACCCATAAACAATAAAGTAAATTTGATTTTCTTTTACCTTTCTGGGTACTATGTTCTCATCTAGAAAATTTATCTTCTTCAGTTCTTCCTGGCTTTCCTTCCATCCCTTGCCCACGTTCCACTGCATTTAAACAAACAAACAAACAAAAAACCTAACCAAAAAACCCAAACAAACCCCCCAGATAAACAGGTCATAAATATCTGTGTGTTCCTATTTGGAGTATTTTGTTTATTAGTTTAATATGGTTTCTAGCTGAGGGCTTAGTTATCTAGAAAAATGGAACATGTGAGCTAAATTCTTCCTTATCAAGGTCAAATTTTTCTTTACAAGCCTATTGGAAGTAAGAAAGAATAAAATAGACTAAATACATACCTTGCAATCACTTACATGTATTTGTACCTTTAACTGGTGCCAATGGGATTATTCCATCTTGTGAAAATCTGGCAGACAAGTATATGTAGTGAAGACACTATTGGCAAGAGTAAACATGAGGAGATAGTAGTCACTTCTGTTTATTAAAGAACACCATTCCCACATCCTTAGTTGATACTGGGTAATTTCTATTGCTGTCAGTCTATCACCTTTCAAGCATACTAAACACACATTTAGAAAAGGAAAAAAATATTTAGAAAATTCCTACTGGAAATGGCAACTGCATTAAACAAAAACCTCCATGACCTTTGCCAACATTTTCCAAAGTCCAAATTTTCTTCACACTAAGAGAAATAAATATGACTTTAATCTGAAACACGTCAGAAGCCCTAACTGTTGGTTTGTACTGTCTCCATACCAGCTATTCATACCTAAATAACTTCTTAAGCCACATACAACGTCTCAGCTTTGAGCATATGGTCCTCAATTTGAATCTAAAAATTTAATATTTTCATGATATTTGAATACAGTCCTTTTATGACACAGAATACTACACTAGATTCGTTTAATGTAACTTAAAATGAAAAGGAATATTTAAGGATTTTTAAGTTTTTTTAATAAATAGAAAGTGACACACTGATTTGGAAGGACAAAGGTGTCTCTAACACATTCAAGTTCAGACAAACTTCATTTGCTTAAAGCATAATAGTTTCTATAGTCAATGGCATGTCAAAGAATAACATTGACAGCTTTGGGCTCCACCCACTTTGATTATCCAGTGTAAATGATGAAGTAACCTTTGACAGCTTACTTGGTCGGAATGACTGTTTATGTTTCCAAAGCTGGTCCTGGCTGGTAGCAAGACTGCTTATGTTCTGTGGCAGTGCTTAGGGTCCTATACCCCTGTGTGATGAACAGAAAGGTGAAAGCTAGAAATGAAGACATAAAATGAACAGCCAGAGCGAGAGGTCTAGTTAGTATGAGACTAGCATTATTTACTATTCAGTGTTTGTAAATTTTGTGTTTATAGTTGTAAGCTGTGATAAAGGCTTCAAACTCATGTCCTTGGAAAACAGATCTTTCACGCACCTAAATATTTTCTGACCATCTTCTAACAGAAAAGACCTTGACATTTCAAGAAAACACTTCAGTCATATTCGTTTTGTATATGAAGTTCATAAGAGCTTCTGATTTACTGTTGTTACATTTTAAATTGAGTGCAGCTTTCATGTAAGAGGTAGTAGGCAAAAGCACCTCACCTCAGCTAAATCTAGAGTCTAACAGGAACTTCTTTTCCTCTTTTTCATTCTTGGAAAACAGACTCAGGGATGAACTGTGTAGAAGCAACTAATCATAAAGAGTGTGCTGGGAAGACTTCCAGAAGGCTTTCTGGCTGTGACCTGTCTCCTGTTCAAACTACATAAAAAGCCACAGGGGATGGCCTGAGCTATCCCTGACTGTTACAGACCTACAAGAGGTTTGAGACATACATAAGAGGACACCTAATCCTGAGGGACTTCAAATCTCAATACCCTGCAGTCCAAATGCACATGGCAAGTTTTCTAAGCTGCATTCTATGAAAAGCAAACTTAACATTTCTTATATTTCTTTTTCCAGTAAAAAGGTGAAAACAAAAATAAAGTTTTTTTCTGTGGCAAAATAAAATACTTAGAAGTAAAACCAGAGGACTGTGTTTCTTTAAATTTCTTGCCAAATACGCTTATCTTTTTGGACCACATTTTCAAATAAATAAATAATGAGAAAGAAGTTACTACTGATCTGTATCACTATAGATCCACCTCTAAATGTTGCTGTTAACCTTTTACATATATGAAGGTTAGAAAGTTAGAAATTTCTAATGAAGTCAGTTTTGAATTATTCGGGCTGTCAGCTACAAGTGTGTGTTCAGAGTACCTTCTCAATACTGCTAGAGATTTAGTAACTGGTTATTACAGAACATCCTTAGTGCCAAAAAACTGAGAGACTTTTCTTTGCCAAGATAAATCAGAAAGGGTCATGTCTTCCACTTGTATAAATTGTTGCAGCTCAGTTAAAATCAATGGATCTTAAGCATATTATACAAGCGTGGGATTTCATCTAGTTTGTTTCTTCATTTCTTTGACAAAAGAAACCCATCAAATTAAGGAAAAAGAAACTTGTAATGAATTGTTTTAAAGAAAAAAAAAACACCAAACAACAAAACCCAAACTTATTTATCATTTTCTTGAGTGCAAAGCACCTTTAAAGCCTTCTGCATGTTTGATAGCCAATTGAACAAAAATTTTATGCATGAACTTTGCTTTAAAGCAGGCATATGTCTTCCCTACTGAATTGTAACCAAAGGAATGAAGTGCCTATTCCAAGCAAGGACATGATTATTGTTTTCTAACACTTAAAAAGCATTTTATACATTATGCTTTGCAGACCTAGCAGGATTTTTGTTTTAAATAACAGAATTTCTCTTTTTCCTTTTTTTTTTTTTTTTTTTTTTTAATTTGTGTGATGCCATACCTGAAAGCAATTAGTCAGTGAAATCTTAGCTGTGAAAGTTAAGTAAATATTGTGGTCAAAGGAACGTCTCCAATTTAGGCATTCAGAATCAGATCTTAGTTGATGAATCCAATCTTATTTGAACTTGTAGTGTGGTATCAAGATCCCCATTACACTCAGTCATAATTATTTATATGTTACTGGCTGGTCAATTATATTTGTAGTTGATCAACAATTTGATTAATTAGCCTAAAAATGTATTTGCACTCCAAATGTCCACCAAACAAATGTAATACTTGGGTCAATAGATAATTAACTGAGAATGAATGTAAAAGAAAACAGACTTTCATCTCTGCCTGGGACTGCATTGCATGGGTTCATAATTGGGATTATTCTTATTTATAAAAGATTGTAAGACCTCATGAGATTTGAGAAGCCCAATAAATGCACTTCCCCCCCATCTTGCACATTATTGTTTATTTTAAATAATTAATATAATATTTACATTACAAGAAATTTAGTACCATACCTTTATGTAAAATCAGGTTTGAAGCTGATTTTATCAAGATTATGATAAAGCAGTAAAAAGAGATTAAAAATTATTAACTTGTCTAATATGTAGTGGAAATTTATGCAGCCACAAGCTGTCTGTAATAAATGTTAATTGATTATAATTTGTATTTTTGGTCTTCTTCCCAGAGACTCCAAGCTATTAATCTGACTTGGACACAAGCAAAATACTGTACCACTTCTTAGTCACTAAAAGCCTTAAGGGGAATTCAAATCTGTTAGAATAAATGTAATAGCTTTATCCACCTTAAAGCAGAGAGTAAGGACGAGAGGGAAAGGAAACAAAGCAAAACAAAACATTTTAAAAAATGTATTATTTAAATTTAGTGAATTTTAATAAAAACCTGTTGTGCTTGAATTTGAGAAATATATATCTTCATCTTTTTAAAGTGATGAATATGTATGTCATTTACTGCACTGCTAATGTAGAGTTAGACAACATTTCTGAACGTAAAGGGCTGTATATCAAACAAATGGCTACCTATAGTTATCGTTAATCATATTATATACAGTATTCATATACCGTATTACCACATGCAACACTGCAGGCTTGGAGAAGAGTGGCTGGAGAGCTGTCTGGAAGAAAAGGACCTTGGGGTACTGGTTGACAGCTGGCTGAACATGAGCCAGCAGTGTGCTGAGGTGGCCAAGAAGGCCAATGGCATCCTGGCTTGTATCAGGAACAGTGTGGCCAGCAGGACCAGGGAGGTGATAGTACCCCTGTACTCAGCACTGGTGAGGCCGCACCTCAAGTACTGTGTTCAGTTTTGGGCCCCTCACTACAAGAAGGACATCGAGGTGCTGGAGTGTGTCCAAAGAAGGGCAACGAAGCTGGTGAAGGGTCTACAGCACAAGTCTTATGAGGAGTGGCTGAGGGAGCTGGGGTTGTTTAGGTTTGGAGAAGAGAAGGCTGAGGGGAGACCTTATTGCTCTCTGCAACTACCTGAAAGGAGGTTGTAGTGAGGTGGGGGTTGGTCTCTTCTCCCTAGTAACAAGTGATAGGACGAGAGGAAACAGCCTCAAGCTGCACCAGGGGAAGTTTAGGTTGGATATTAGGAAAAACTTCTTCATGGAGAGAGTGGTTAGGCATTGGAACAAACTGCCCAGGGAAGTGGTGCAATCACAGTCCCTGGAAGTGTTCAAAAAACATGTGGATGTGGTGCTTAGGGACATATGTGGTTTAGAGGTGGACCTGGCAGTTAGGTTAACGGTTGGACTCGATGATCTCAGAGGTCTTTTCCAACCTTTATGATTCTATAATTCTGTGATTCTATGAGTCTACTACAGATTATTTTAACCCTATTGAGTCGGTGTCAAATGTCAAAATATCCTCCTTGGTTTGCAGTCCTTGGTACCTCTAGTAGGCTGGAGAGATCTGTAATAACAAAGTACCTAGTTCTGATCTCATACACTCTCTTTTGCATCCACAGCTGCAGAAGATCACCAATGACAATGGAATCACATATATAATCATCTCATACTCAGAGTTCTTCCTTTTCAGCAATAATTTTCTCTCTTTCCCCTTTAATGGCTTTTAACTGATGCTATATGTTTTATAGTATCTTTGTCTAATGCCTCAGCATTCTCAAACTTTAGAAAGGTAACCAAATGATAAAACAATAATAATCTGAGTTTATATAAAGTTTGGGTTTTTTGTTTTGGTTTGGTTTGGTTTTTAATTAAGATTTTCATCAAGGTTTCCATTCTAAAACAACATGATCAATTGTATCTACTGTATAGTGAAACTAAAAGTTACCTTTACCTTTTCCCATTTTGTATCATCTGTGGATTTCTTGCAAGAAGCTATCATTTTATCCATCTCACAAATTATTTTATTTTTTTATTTTTTTTAAATATAAGTGAAAAGTACAGTACCTCATTGCACATTTAGCAGCCTGGTCTCTGCTTCTCTTTGTTCACAGACATTTAAACAGTAAGTTCAGACTTGTACTTGATACCAACGCTCAACAGAAGTCTACTTTTCATTAACTGTACAAAGAAGAAGGAGGATGGGATATCCTCTTCCTTAAAACCTGGAAAAACAATACAGATGAAAGATCACAGGTCTCACAAAATATTCAGGAATGAGGTGCAGATTCACAGACGAAATGATGATGTGCAGCAGGAATCCCTGTGTGCTCGCTCTGGGATGTTGAGAGGCGCTGGCTCCAGCCACAGCAGTCAGGTAACTAAATTTTTCCCGCTAAGTGCAAGGTGACTGCAACACCCCCAGAGGGGGATCTGAAGGAAAACAAAAAGTCTGTTGGTTTTGCCATCAGGAAACAGCTGAAAACAGAGATCTACATGAAAGCTGGACTTTGTCCAAGGGATAGCCATGGTGCTATTAGCATTAACTTGACTCACCTGAAATTTTTTTGGGCGGAAAAAACCCTCTCAACTTGCATGGTTTAAATCTGCCCTTGCCAGGCCCTGTGCCCATCCGGGGGTCCCTGTTCCCCTGGGCTGTGGCAGGACTGGCCATATAATGGCCTCATGCCAGGCTGGGATGGCTGGCCTATTACCTCTTCTCATTACAAGGCCTGTCCCCATGACTGCACATTATCCCTCATTGATAGCCACCCTAAACAACCTTCACCACCTTATCAGAAGGATAAATACCCTCTCAGAATGAACAGGTTTGACTGTTGTACGCACACACAGTATTTGGGCTCTCTCTCATCTGTTGCTCATCATGTTATCAAGAGGAGGACATGCAGATTCCTTAAAATTCATATTTCAGAACTGATGTAAAATTCACTTGCTTCTTTACAAGTAAGCAAAGAAACAGAGGCAACTGATCTTCTGTTCCCACCAGTCAGACTACTTGGGTAGGAAAGTAATCTGAGGCCAATTCCCTTCTTACTCTGACAGTTTTTGCATCCATTTCTTTTACCTCATGAAAGAATGAGTTAATCTGCTCCGTATGTGCTTGTTGGGGTGTAGTGGGCAGAGTGAAAGGCAAATTAGTTGGCTGTTCAAGTTGTCCTGCTCTGTAGAGAGGAATAATTTGAACAAGACAAAGAGAGAGATGAGGGAGCAAGAGAACAAAAAAGCACGAGCTTGACAAACCAAGGGAATTATGACATTTGCTTTAGAGAACAAGAAATTTGCACTCCTTAAATGATCTGCAATTCAAGGTGCCATCCATCACAACCGGTCCATGGATAGCTGAGGTGACCAACAGCAGTATACACAGTCAATGGCTGCCAAAGCTCTCCTGAAAGCTTCAGGTGGCGTCCCGAGAAAGGCAGGATGCCTCCCAGGTCTTCTGCAGTGTGCCATAAGTGTATAATGAGTCATTTCTCACTAGAAAGTCTAAATGAAGTTAATGAGATTTCACCTCAATATAGTCTTCAAGAAGTACATTGCTCTTGCTAAAGAGATATGTTGAAAGGAGAGATGCTGATAGAGAAATTTTGAAAAGTGTAGAATGAAAAAAAACGCCCAACATATGAACATATAAGCCTTTAAATGAGTAGAAAAACTTCACATTTTTATAATCCAGACAGTAATTCTTTTACCTGTTTGACTTGCCTGCTGAATTTTAGGGTTTGTCTCACACACTGTAGATCTGTTGTTCCTGATGTGTGAATGGACTAACTTTGCTCCTAGCATGTGTTGTCCTATTATTAGAGATCACCTATACCTATGTTTTTCTAAAGAACAATGATAAATTGTGACAGTTTTTGCCAACTTTCTTAAGACTCCAGTCTAGTGATTAATTATAAAGGCTCATGTTCAACATAGCTATGCATATTCATGACAATGACAATGGTTTTAAAGAATCTGGAAAAATGTGTCACAGGGAGGATGCCTGCAGAATCATTAAACATGAATCATCCTTGGGTGCCTACTCAAATGTAATTAGTGGAATGTAATTAGCATCTAATTATAATATCCCATATGAAAAATCTTGGCTGCCTTTTGCCATATTCTAGCCAAAATATGGCAGGAAGCACCCCAAATCTTAAGATGCTCTTCTTTTGGCCAAAGAAAGCCCATTCTAGCCTTCGAAAATATGCTTACTTGCTTGGATTTAAAACTTACTGTTTTCTTGTTGTTATCTGAGGAATCAATGGGTGATAGCAAGAATCCAAAGTGGTTAAATAAATAATTACTAGACTGAAGCAATAAGCACAGCCCTAGCAATGAGATAGTGACAGGAAGTCAGCCAGTGAAATGGAGACCACCCTGTAGGCGTCACTCTGGAGACAAACCGCAGTGTTATATGACTGCCTGGCTAAGGGAAGTCCTTTTTGTGAGGTAACTTAAGCAGTGTAAAATATACTAAGAATAAGATCAATCTAATGAGCACCAAAGTGTTTAAAATATAAATAAGATTCTTCAATGGATTTGGGTAATTTTATCTCATAAACCAGCCATGCTGTTGATTTTTCTGAGACAGGCTGAAGAATTAAGAAATCAATTTGGAGGTAGATTAGAAGAAATGGAAAAGGTAAGAAAATAAACAGAGACATGGTGGATAACAATGGGAAAAAGGAAAATACATTACAAAAAATAAACTTATTTGATTATTTTCATTAAACTGAAGTCTTAAAGAACATAGTTTAATAAATGCTCCCTACATTATGTATAGGAAAACAAAGAACATCCTGCTAAAATGAAAATATTATTATATTCTCAGATAATGAAGAACTGCAAATCCGTTCAAATGAAAATGAAAATATTTTCCCGCAAACCTGCATTTAACTGTATGAATGTCTAACTCCCCATTCCTAGAATCTGGTTTATGGCTTTGGTGCTGAGTTCTCACTGCTGCTGGGTTGAGGATTTTGTTTGTTTTTTTGTTTGTTTTGGGGGGGGATAGCAGATTTCATTTGCTAAAAGTAACAACACCGAAAAAATATGGGATGACAATAGCAGCATTTATGTTTAAATTATACAAGTATCATGAAGTCAACATCATGAATACTCTATATTTTATATAGTTATACATTTTAAATGGTGTAATTTGGAAAAATGTTAATCTTTTCTTATAAAATTATGAACCAGCATAAACCTAGAGTTTATACGCCAATGGCTTAGGTTACCTTTTTCCGAATGAGACTTCTCTTCAAGGAGAGTTAGCAGAATTAGTACTGAATCTCCTGTAGTCTTTGTTAGATTAAAATCATAATATAAAAAATATATTTTTATGCCATCTTCCTCCTTCTGACTTGCTTACAACTTTTAGAATGTTACTAAGCAATTTTGTGAAGCATTATAAAAATGGGTGTTTTGTATAATTTCTATTTTCCAAAGATAAGAAAGGGCAGTTGTTATGAAAAATAAAGCAACATTGACTCTTTAGTTATATTTCAAATTAATTATATTTAACTACATTTAATTTGCATAGTTAAAATGCTTTTGCTTATTACAATAATTAATAATAAGAGGCTGCATAACATACTTCAATTATATCATGTACGTGTAATTAAATCAACAGTGAGCATTTAAATTCAGACGAAAGCTATTTGCTTTCAAAAGTAATAGTTAAACCGTCTGTCTGTCTGATAGTAAGCTTTACAACCCTATGCAAATTTTAGAAAATGTTATTTTCTGAATTGTTTTCCAAATACCTTGTTTTCAGATTACTCTTTTCTTTGTAGCTAGTACCTTCCTAAATTACTAAGAGGGCACAAAATAAATAAGCATGTGTACATCTTTAAATAAGCATGTGTGCATCATATTAGACATGACCAGCTATTCTATATTCTCAATGCCTACTCAAATGCAAACTTAAGGAATAGCAGAGAAGGCATTAGAAAAAGTACGATGCTGTGGTAGATACAGTATGGGTACTATTCATGATACGTAAACTATTATTATACAAGCATACGGTTGCCAAAGTTTAATTTCAGAAAAGTGTTATATGGTACATAGAAAGTGAAGGAAATTACTTTCCTCCATTCCCCATATCTTTTTTTGATTATAAAAGATTTATTTCTTTTACTTTGCTCACTGGAACTTATATTCAAATATAGAAACTGCCATGGCCTAAAAGGCTATATTACCAGAACAGTGGAAGCAGAATTTTAATGTTGTTTTAAGATTTTATAGGACCTCTAGTGCTGTGTATTTTACTGACAATCCAGTGAGAAAAATAAGTCTTCTCTTAGTCATCCGTCCAATGCTTCCATTTCAAATCTGAGTTTGCTAGACTGGAAAGTCTTTTTGGACATCCTTTAACAGATTGATGAAAATTGTGGTATAATTTCTTCATGCATGGTCAAGTTAAGTTTGGGGTGGTTCTTCTCAAAAGGTGCATACAAGGTCAAGCCTGCTGGTTACTGACACTGAGAGGAGAAGGTTGCTGTGGTCTAAGCCTGTAAGAGCTATGTAGCCATCCATCTTCTGCCAGTGTCCTCTGCTGAGGCGTAACTATTTCTGTATCTGTGTAGTGGGGGAAATGATAGTGGTACCAAAGAAAACAAAGCATATATCTCCTATAGGCAGCTGTCCCTAGAAGACTCACAGAGAGGACAAATGAAAAGAGTCCATGGCTAAACAGGGAGCTTATCACATATCCTGGCAGCTAAAAGACAGCACATCACAGACCTGGTTGTTTTCTATTATGAAGATTTTAAATAGTTAATATTTTTTAAAAATAATGTAAAAGACTTTTCTGAATGGGTGCAATATTTTCCATGATTAGTTTACATAACTTCTTCATATGTAAGTTCGAACAGAAACTCAGAAAATTTCTTCCTTTGATTTGGTAAAGAATGCACAAGTATAGTTTGTTTCTTCTGTGGCAAAACCTGAATTAATCTTGTAGATGTTTTTAGTTTTTCTTTAGGGTTTGATGCAAATGATAAATAAATAGCGGATTTCCAATGGCATATATTAGATATGCTCTGACATAATAGCATTAGCCTGGAAAATAATGTTATTAACATTACATAATATCAGTATGTTTAAGGAGTGTGGCTCCAAGCTCCTGTGATTTTTCATTATTAACTTTCTGCTAAAATAATCGTGTCTGGTAGCAAATGCTTCTCCATTCAGCAAATGTTTCTCTGTGTTGGCCAAAATGAACAGCTCATAAATAGAACGGCACATCACCATGAACCAGCTATAACTGAAGTTGCTGCAAGTTGTTTGTTAATGCTACAGCGCCTGCAGGAGAATTAAGAACCTCTGACAAGATTCTGCTTTGAGGACTTAAATATCAATTTTTCCCACAGAATGCCACTGGACCCTGGCAGAGACTGTCATTCAATTCCTTGACCTCTATGGAGAGTTAAGTCAGGAGATAAATTTCAATGATGCCACGATCTCTATCTTCCTGCCAACATGGAAAATCACCTCAGCTCTGAAATCCAGACTAAGGTCAAAAGAGAGGAAAATACTAAACTTTGTCTTTGAGCAGTTCAGGTGTAATTCCCGGCAGCTACAATATCAATCATTTTCTGAGGACAATACTATAGATCTGCTCTGCTCAGTATTCGGTTTTATCTGTATCTTGAGTCCTGTGACACCCCATACACTCAAATCACCTGCACACCAGTCAGTTTACCATAGAACTTTGAGCAAAAGAAAACAACAAAACGGCAATTATCTGTTATGCCCACCCTTGGTCTATGTCTCCTGATCTTAAGGTAATCTTTTGAGATGTGATCATCATCTAGTTCTCCCTTGCAAATCTTGCTTCAGAAGTGACAAAGTGAAAACTGGGTCCTGCACAGTCCTGAAGAGCTGAAAGCAAATAGACTAGACTCACTCATAACTGAACTCACTGAAAGCCAATGCATTCTTGGCTCTGAACTTTTCTGGGAATGAAAACAAGGCAATGCCAGCATAGCATTTAGTCCTCTATTAGAAAATACCGTTCTGGACTAAATATTTTGATTTTTTTTCATATTATTAGCATGAATCTCCACAAGACGCAGATTTTTGTCTGAATTGTTAGTCATACTGTTTTCATACAACATACTAAATGTCTGAAAGAGAGAAGTTTCATGAAAATCAGCAGCAATAACAGATTTATATTAAAAAGGTGTTCATACAAAAAGAAAAGAGACAAGGAAAGAAGCATAATATTAATAATTCAAAGGGTTAAAACAGAGGTTAAAACCAGAATGAGTGCTGACTGGACAGAAAGAATTCCCAAAGGTGACTTCTCACTTCTTTACAAGAAGCTCTCTTATTTCAATTAGTTTGCTTTTAAGACCCATTAAAATGTTTGCAAAGGTCATGGTTTTGGCCCAGATTTTTTAAAGGTGTAGCATGACCTTTGAAATTGATAAGGATACTAAGAAAAGACTCACACACATCTAATATTTTTGGACAGAAAGAGAGATTTCAATAAGTATTTCAGAAACAGGATAATAATATGATAACATCCTAGTGAAATCCTTAACCACTATAAATTTAAACCACATGATATTAGTTTACTCCATTTAAGCAAGTTATAAAAAATCTACAACTTAATATACTGTTAAACAAAAATAAGCGGCAGGGAACAAAAAGAACACGTAAAACATGGGCATGAATTTATCCCTCTCTTACTCTAGATTATATGTTGTTGTGCCTGGTGAAGTGGATGGGTCCATTAATTACTCATATGTCATCCATCTCCTGGATCTCAAGCATGATAATTTACTGTTGCTTTGGTTGTTTGAAATGAGAATATTTGCTTACTATCCTTATGGTAGGCTGTTACTACTAAACCCTTCACCTCCAGTCCAATTGGTGCAATGTCTTCCTTAAAGTTATTTCCCATCTAATGACAATCAAGTCAAGTACATTGATATACACAGCTTATCAGTGGTTTGGAACAACAGTCATTATTTTTCATTTTTTATATAATGGGTTCCTAATCTTCCATATGAAGATGGAAGATTGAAGATATTGAAGATCCACACCACTCTCCAAACATCAGTATGCTGCACTTGAAAATCCAAAAGATTTTTTGGTGCCCTTAAAATTGACCCTTTGCAAATAGCGTCTGTTTCCACTCCTTCCCTAGTCCTAAAATTTCAGTCCTAGGTGTAAGGAGGCAGAAGAATGATGTAACTCAGTTTCAAACTTCCCAAATAAAACAAGTTAATTTTAGTAGAAATTCCACAATAATACCTCCTCCTTAGGATTTTTTAGAATACATAAATTGCTCCATAATAGCTAAATATATTCCATGTGGGCTAGAATGATAGCCAATTAAAACAATCTCATGACAAACTAACAATTGGGACTGTAGCAAAAATGCTGATACACCCATCAAGCTAAATGAAGACTGAATCTATGTTTAAATACAGATGTGTCTAAGAATGATAAAAGCTTGTCACAAGAAAATAGATAACTGTTGTCTTTATCTCACTTTATTATGTAACTGGATATTTTTTCATTTGGAATCAGACCTTGCAACATATTTTAAAGAAGATTTCTGGTCCTTTCAGAACTGAACACCACCTTTCAGCCAAAGAAGGCAGTAGCTGACTTTACTGGGGTTTAGATCAGTCTTTGAATTCTAACCTTCCCCATGGTAATGAGAACACAGGCATAGTTTTTAGAAAAATAACTGGCTAAAAATGAACCATTAAAGGTAGTCACAAGCTTTTTTTAGAAAGTGTTGGTGGTTAGGGGAGAGGTGGTTAGAAACGTGATTATCTGTAATTAAAATGGTTATCTATACTGAAAAATTGTGGCTATATTATCTACAACCATGTTAAAATGGCAAAAATATCCTATACTTTTGGGAAAAAACAAAACACAACAAAACATAAATACAAGTTTCTAGTAGTCCAGTCTAAAAATTGTCATGGTTTTTGTAAATCACTATAGAGAAGCCTGTAAGTCAAACTAGGGCAATAAGTTTCATCAAAGAAAATAACTAAGAAACACTGAATTTTTGTTGCTTCACAAATTGTTTATGAGTATCTTGGAATATTTGGGATTGTTTTCCTAATTATCTACTGCGTAATGCCAGCAAATAATTTCTGGCCATAAATCACTCATAAGCAGCTCATTACAATTAGCTGATAGTCAGAACCCAAGATGTGCTAGTTAATTTTGATTGGATACATAGGACTATTGGTGATCAAAAGACTTGAGGACTTCCCTGTATGTCTGTATCTCTGTCCAAAGGGACAGAACCTAGCACGGTTGTTTTCCACTAGAAAAAAATCATGAAGGCTCTTATGAAAGTCAAAATAAATAAGCTGCCTAAAATTATGAAACAATAAAAATCTTTTAGATCTTTCTGTAGACTGAGTAAGGCTTTCTCAATAACTTACTCTGATTCACTCTAACAAAGTTTTATGGGACTATGAAGGAATCAGTATGTTGATCATCTTTCATCTAGCTACAGTCTTAAGTGTATGTTTGGAAGGGGACTTGGTGGGTTGAATCTGAGCACATCTCAGCTGTATGGAAAAATCTGAGATATACAGCCTTCTGGAAATGTGTAACAGTGACCTCCCAGAACAATTGTGGGAGATGAGATCTATGAAGAATGGGAGAGCTTCAAGGAAGAAACAAGGTCTTCCCTGCCTTCTCTCCCACCCCTTATTTAACTTCAGATTTCTAGGGCAATCACAAGGTCATTTTGGTCTTTGAATTTAAATTAACTATGAGTCTTTTACGTGGTTAAGTACTTCCACAAATACTTAAGTACTGGAGTATTTAAAAGGGGAAAACTGTTCCTCTGCTTTGTAACCCATTTGACTGCTAATCAAGCCTATCTACTCTTCTTTACAGCTCACACCTAGGCACTGCTGAGCAAACCTTACTGTTTCACCCTTGCAGCTTTGGATCTGACCTGGTTCAGCCAGCACAGCTGTGAGTCGGTGGAGTTCTGCGTCACAGTATGTATACATGTGGTTTAGTTTAGATCAGATGTACTTAAGTAGCAAACCACCTGATCATCTCTACTTACTGTGTTTTCTTTACATCATGGAGAGGTCTTGGAGCTCGTGAACTGATTGTTTTAGGATAAAACTTAACTGAAAAATGCATCCGAGAAATGCTTCTAACCTACTCCAGACACAAATGGGCACACACTCTGTGAGACCAGCTGGACTAGAGCTGCTCTGGAAACCAAACCCTGAAATAGTGAGTACAACATGGATTTGGGGTCCTCAGTACCAATTATTTTACTCTATAAATCCAGTCTGGTTGTTTATAATTCCTATCTATTGTAGCAATAATTTGTAGCGTCTACATGGGTCTATCTGGCTTTTTTTTTTTTTTTTTTTGGCCATAGTTAGACCTTTTGGCCTGTTTTAATCCATTCTTAGTCCAAAGTCATGGCTATTTACAGAAGAAGTAGTCAATCTTCCTTGTGTTTGTCCCTGCATCTGTATCACAACTTCTCCAGTATGTCAAAAGCTCTATTTCTGATTAGACAGGAAAAGGGGAATGTTTCAAACCTGGTACCCCAGAGGAGTAGCAGGGATCAGCTGAGATTTCTGAGAATATTCTATGACCTTTCTTTTTCTGTCTTTAAGTGCATAAAACTGGAAGAAAAAACCCTCAAAGTGATCAAAGTGAATCTGCTTGGAGCGTAGTAGATGTGCATCTTGGGCTTTCTGAACCTCAATGGAATTGGTCTCTATCTTCTCATAAACCAAATCCAAGACACACTGAATTGAATAATTTTAAATTTGCCATTTTATAAGCAACATTGTCATTACTATTGGTCTTTGGTTTTACAGTGTGTTTTTAAGGAAAAAAAAAAAGTGGCTTTTTTGCCAGCATTAATATACGTTTGAACAAAGTTCACAAGAAACGAGTGTTTTGGTCAAATTCAAGAGAGGCATAAATAGAAGAGTGGCATGTCAGCATACTTGTACTCAGAAGAAGAGATGAAATGTTGCATATGACAATATTTTCTAGATTTAAAATGATATTTTAAGGTAGAGCAGAGTCAGTGAACAATGCCCAGAGAAACTGATGATAACAATGAATGGAGGTATGTGGGAGTATTCATAGGCTAACTATCTCTATGTTCATGCTTGCATTTTTCTCTCTATTTCACATTAACAGGCAAAACTTAATTTCAATATATTAAAAATTCCTCTACAAATTAGTAAACACCAAGAACTGTAAAAACAAGAGTTGTTAATGTATGTTGTTTAGGAAAACCAACATAAATGGATTAATTATTTAGAGTTCATTTCCATTCACCATAAGAAAATAAACACCAGGATTTGTATTATTTTCTTAACTTGGCATTCTGATAAATGGAACCCAAAATTTAATAAATGTGAATGTAAATTTAAAGATTTGATTACATTGGCTGTTATGGCACAACATCATACTGAGGGAAAATCATTAAATAGAAGTCCAAGTAAGAGTGAGGATTTGACCAATTTATTTGTTTTATGCTTTTATTTTTGTTGTTGTTTAGGTGGGCATATATATAAAATTATACTTTGGTAAATATATAGTATTTTGCTTCCCTGATTAAATATTTTGGGGCGATAATTATTGTTATTGGGGAGTACTAAATAACAAATAAGAAAAAAAAATTAATAACAGAAATTGTGCATAATTTAAAACTCTTTTTCTTAAGTGACATCATTCTGTTCCTTTTTATTCTGACTTCTTTGTCAGAAGGTGTAGGAGCAGTACCATTTTTTTACTAGTGATTTGTAGTATTATTAGTGTTTTTCCAGGTGGTGAATAGACTCCTGTGCAAACAGTAAAGAACGGCTGACATTGCTAACATTCACTGGTAAATAACAATGACATTTAGGAAAAAAATTAATCTCTATCTTTGTCCTGCCTTTTGCTATTTCTCTCACAACCCTAGCACTGACCTGATTGCCAGTGTATAAAAAACAATTAGCTCCCAATTATCCCACTGTTGTTCAAGTACACATCTTTTACTTTTAAAATAGAAACTTGCAACAAAAATAGACAATGATTTCACCTAATGATTGGTTTCTTAAATGAAAATTACACTCCTGCATGGATCAAGGAATTTGTGAATCTTCCAAACCAATTTTCAGTATTTGTCATGCTCCAACTACAAAGCTCTTCAATGTCTTGGATTCTGCCACAAGTAGCTGGGCAAAGGCTTTTATCCCGTTCAGTAGTACTACTTCCAGTACAATCTGGACTCCCTGCAATTTTTCTGCCAGGTTTATTTGTAGGTAGGCAGTCTTCATCTTCTACTTGATCCATCTCTGCTAGGGACTTGTTTACTTCAGTGTAATAAAGCCTTGGACAATAAAAGTACTAATCCTGACCCCAGTCACGTTATTTACAGAAGGTTATTTTCCTAGTGCAGGATAAGGCCAACACCTATGGACTCTTGTGGCTACTGTTGCATTTCCAAGAACACTAAATTTAAACTCTTCGATAGTTTTCCAATGAACTGATCACAATCGTCAGTGTTTGTATGACTTTGAGTTCAAAAAAAGCAGGTGAAAGCTGGTAGTACTCAGGTTAATTTATATCCAAAGCTGACAAAAGAAAAACCTCCAGGGATGAAAAGCTGTATGAGCCAAAACTAAAATAAAGAATTTTATTAATTCTTAGGAGCCTGTATAAAAACCTGATGAATATCAAGCAGCTCTAATGCTCCCAATGACTTGCAAATGCCTAAAAAGACTTTCTTTTCTTCTTGTTTTGTGGCAAAAAAATTCACTTCACAGCTGTTGTCTATTACCTTAGAGACAATGCTAACAGTTGGGATACAATATACTGATGATAAAGGGTGTAAGTGTTATCACATCTAACCCTAACAGTGTGAATGGTCCAACTATAGTAGAGCAAATGACCTGACAGTTCCTACCCACTGACCATTACCACCCATCACCGCTTCACCAGCAGCAGACCAAAGGACAAGAAAATTCTCATTCTGCATACAGTGCCCCTTGGGAAAAACACAGTCCTATTAATTTACTGGTGGCAGTGGGAGAACAGTTGTCAAAGTGCCTGGAAGCAGACCAGCAGACTGTTGACTTAATTATGCCAGACAACAGAGCCAACATTTTAAAGCTGTGAAAGATGGCAATTTTTCACACTTCACCTTCCGTCATTTTTTTCCTGATAGCCAGACTTAACCAATTCAAGTCATTCAAAATATTAAATATTAAATTTAGAAATTATCCTTGTGCCACTTTCAAATGCAAAATGAAATAAACCCTCACAACTAGAATTAAGTCACTCAGTAGTAACTTTTATGTTAGGATTCAATGTGAAGACTGATCAAACTATTATTTCATAATAATTTCGTAGTTATTTCATAATAATTTATTATTATTTATTATTTTATTATTTCATTATTATTATTTCATAATAAGTTTGAA
The DNA here is from genome assembly GCF_047370975.1 of Nipponia nippon. Taxonomy (NCBI): domain Eukaryota; kingdom Metazoa; phylum Chordata; class Aves; order Pelecaniformes; family Threskiornithidae; genus Nipponia; species Nipponia nippon. The sequence continues at coordinate 70,229,196 of NW_028262336.1, read as the reverse complement.
GAAATAAAGTACAACATGGTCTACTTTTTAGATCCCACCTTCTGAGTGTTACAGGAATGCAGCCACAGGTTTATAGATGTTAAGCAGAAAGTAAAATGCTCACACATTCTGATCTCATACATCTATATTGTCCAGGCTTTTTGTTGCACTTATGTAAATTTTCAATAATGGCTTCTAATATGTCCTCTTAAGTCACCATATAAGGGCTAAGAGGTTCAACTTTTCCTCTGTAACTGGGCCATATAAGGCTTACTTAGGTTTTTCAGTGCCTTCTCCTCAAAGGGCTATGCTACTAGACCATACTTCAGATTTGTCTATAATTAGCCTGAGGGATTTTTCTTTCTGCATAATGGCTCTTTTCAGTATTATGTTTACATGACTAAAGCATTTATAAAACCCATCAGCTGAACTACTCAGACAAACATTAGCTTGTTTTTCAGGGCTTCTTCAGCTACAATCAGTATTCTTCAGCTACAATCAGTATTCTGATACATTAGAATTTAAAATACATTTTAATGATTTCATATCTAAGTACAGAAACAGTGAAGGACTACTGGGTCAAAGTAGGAGGTGCTGACTGCCATTTGCCCTATTATGTCTTTGTTGATTCCAGCTACGACTGGAGGTAGATTTCATTATAAAGGGTGCATCTTGTTCCCCTTTGAAGCAAGAAAGAAGCGGATCACCAGTGGACAGCATTTTCACTATGCTGAATTCTGCTTATAAATAACCTCTTTCAGGCAACTCCTAACTGTGTGTTCTTGTTTCTAAAATAATGATATTTAATTAATTTTGGCTCAGAGGTGGCACCCAAAACCACAACACAGTCAAAGCACAGATGTCCTTATAAAAGTACACTGGACAGGATTTACTCTTCAATCCAGTTCTTCCGAGTGGTGATGTTTTGATGAGGTCTATAGAGAGAGGAATAAGTCTTAGAAATTGATAGAATTTGAATTTACATTGGTTAGTAGATGTTGTTCACCTAAACCTGAGAAAACTAGACTGTTCAAGTCTACTGTGTAGTTGAAACATATGATTCAGTGCTCTTCAGCATTACTTCCTGAATCTCTGCTCTCTCCTCACAGTCTTAACTCTTACTTTAGAAAAGATATGCTTGAATCATTGTGGATCCTTGATACCCTGCTGTAACCATATTTCATTTAAAATGGATAGGAGACTTGTTATAAAACATTTTAAGTACTCAATTGTACTGGGTTTAAAAGGGATCTATAACAGAGATTTAACTCTGCATAAAATCTGAAAGCAAATAAAATACTTCTACTGACCAGTATTTTTATTAATTCTCCTTGGAGAATATGTCTGTCCTTGAATAAATAGCTTTGATTTCTCCCAGAACACTATATTTTGTGTGACCCACCATGTGTTTAAAACATCAGTGTCTGTTGCCATGGAATTTATTTCTCCGCTGGATCAAGTACAAGAAGAAAGCTTAATTTAAATATGTAGATCTGAAATATAGAAAAATGCTGAATACTATGTATGGAAAACAAATGGGGAAAAAAAATTGTCTGAAGGACTAAGAACCTTTCTTGGAATACAAAAAAATATGCAGGACCAAATTCTCCCAAAATTTCAGCAGCTTCTAAAAAAAGTTTGTAAGTCATCCATTTGCACTGAGAAATCCTGTTTCATGCATGTTTGAGCCATGAGTGTTGATACTATCTCTGTTTGGTTTCTTTTTCCTTCAAAAAATTCTAAGGGAATTAAAACTGTAGTTAACATTTACCTGTTACTCTTCTAATAAAAGCCAAAAGAGGGACAAAAAGACAAAGTTGTACGTCATAAATAAAATGCAACAACATAGACTCCACCTCACACCGCTACCTCATTAATGGTCACATTAATGTCATGAAAAAGATGTGAGAGTTAAATAGGAGAGCTTCACCATGTAATTTTTTTTTCCTGAAACAAGTTACACTGCAGTTATATAGTTTCAAAGCAAGAATATTAAGACTTGAGATTTCAAGTCATTATTGGGAATATAAACCTTTCTAAGTTAAATAGATAGATGTGGAATTTCATCTGCATACATCTGTGGGTGTGACATCAGATAATTGTGAAATAGTACAAAATAGGAAATAAAACAGGCAAGTTGCAGTGGAATAGGTATCAAGAAATGTAACAAACTTTCAATAATTTAATAAGTTAAATTTATTAAAGGCTGAGATTTATGTCTAATGAAGCTTGTCATTATTTCTGGTGAATGAAGAATGGAAAGAAGAAGAGAAAACAGTGTTTTTCAAAATAAAATAAGTGACTTACATTTGGTGTATGCCTTGAGGTTCCTGGAAAACTGCAGGTGGATGTGAAAGCTGGATGTTAAGACGTCTCTTAAGGTACATGTTAGGATTTTTGCCTGAAGGAGTAGCAAGGGTGGATAATAGCAAAAAGGTCTGAAGAAGCATCATAAGTAATGATAAATCATAACTATAAATAAGTGGAAAAAAAAATCCTTCCTGCTTGTGCAGTTTTGCCTCACATTTGTTTTAATCATGTCTTCATTCTTAAATAAATGTGGTTTTTTGCATTCACTGTTTGTTGGGTTTCTTTTACTGGATGTCTATGTTGCAACAGAGATAGATAACTTTTCTTTTTTTCCTCTCCACATGATTTTACCAAGATGAAAACTTTTTCAGTCAGTCACTTGTTGTTTTGTCAGCTCACATACAGATTACTACAATGTCATTCTGGTCTCTTGGTGTAGCATGGGGCTGTAAGTAATCATCAGGCAGTACTTTCCATGGTGGAACTCTTTCCCACACAAAGGTCTGGCACACAGATTAGGCAGCACCTAAATTTGTTTAACTGTATTCTGAGAACTTGGAGAGGCTTTACATGTTTTATAAAGCCAGTACTGACTGTCTGCACAGGAAGGAACTTCACAAGGAAACCATATGACATCTGTGCTCCAGAAATTATAGTGCATCATTCAGAATGCTATTTTTGCTCTTTAAAGCATGTCATGTTTAGTTGGTGTACATTTTCAAGTCTCTCTTTCCTGTTGCCTGTACTCAAAACCTGAGAACTAGGGTGTTGATGCTGACAGCACCTGATATAGTCTACAGGGCACAGGAAATAATGACTGCGTGCATAGTTTTAGAAGCACGCTTTCTGGAAGTGTGCAGCATAGGGTTAGGGGATAAGCAGAAAGCTAAGGGATTAGACATCAGTGAGGAGCACCATTCTCAAGCTGCAGGACTCCTCAGACCAGACACATAACCTTAGTTTAATCTGCTCTTAAGCACCTTTTTCATGGGCTGGTCATTACACATGAAGATGAGCATTCATTTTGTAGGAACAGGACTGGGACACCTTCAAAAATCTATGCAAGTTCCCTAATTCTTTCAGATGCATGAGTGATGGGAGGCAAATTGAGTCTGCCCACTCCATTCTACTTAATTAGAGGTGATTTTATGTGCTTCCATTGCAGCATTAAAAACACACACTAAGAACTGTCATAAAACTAAAAAGAATAATACTTTTAATTCCAAATATTCTGGCACCAAAATGCAATGTAATTGCACAATTATATAGTCTTCATAAATCTTATTCCTTCTTTTTCTTTCTGTAGAACATATTGGTAGCAAGTCCTGAGGTTTTATATTCTTTTTTTTCAATAATGGAACAGGAATTCTTGCTAGTTGTCAATAAAACAGCAAAAGGTTTGCTGTTGTGCTGTTACAGCAGATTTATATCTCGTTTTTTAACTAAGACAAAACAAACTGGTTTTGGTAAAGGTAAAATACTTACAATCATAACTGTTAAACAGCAGAACTGAATCAGGTATATCATCAAGTAAATTGTTAATTTTCCCAGTTTCTTTTTCCTTTCTGATCCTGGCAACTTGTTGTCATTTAACCCAGCAAGCAGCTAAACACTACACAGCCATTTGCTCACTCCCCTGAGGTGGGATGGGGGAGAGAATCAGGGGAAAAAAAAGCAAAATTTGTGAGTTGAGATAAAGACAGTTTAATAGGACAGAAAAAGAAGGGAAATTAATAGTAATAATAACAACAACAACAATAATAATAATAATGATGATGATGATGATGATGGTGATGGTGATGATAAAAGAATATACAAAGTAAGTGATGCACAATGCAATTACTCACCACCCGCTGACCAGTGCCCAGCCAGTTCCCAAGCAATGGTCGCTGCCCCCAAGCCAACTCCCCCAGTTTATATACAGAGCATGATGTCATATGGTATGGAAAATCCCTTTGGCCAGTTTGAGTCAGCTGTCCTGGCTGTGCCCCCTCCCAGCTTCTCGCTGGCAGGGCATGAGAAGTTGAAAAGTCCTTGACTTGTGTAAGCACTGCTTAGCAACAACTAAATCATCAGTGTGTTATCAACATTATTCTCATCCTAAATCTAAAACACAGCACTATACCAGCTACTAGGAAGAAAATTAACTCTATCCCAGCTGAAACCAGGACACAGCTTCAGAATATCAATTTAGTAAGAGATCTGAAAGTGAACATAGAACATGAATTTCACTGAATGCACTCACAATGGAGATTCACTGTATTTCACAATATCAGAAATTATAAGAAAGGGTTAAGAAGCCAGAAGAAACTTCATGTACCTTATACTGATACTGAGGTCCAAAGCAAGATCCATTATTCTGAAGGTAAAGCCTCTAAAGCAGTTCTAAAGCAGTATTTTCACAGAGGATTCCTTTAACTGAAGTTCAAATGGCTCTGCCTGGATGTCCTGTGGGGCCAATGAGACCATGCAGACAGACTTGTCATTTATTTTGATTAATAGTCATTTTTATTAATCTTTTTAGAAAAAAATAAACAGAAATACTATGCCAACTTTCACAATCTTTTTGCTAGTTTCATGATATGTGATGTTTTTCTAATAGGTCCCGTTCCTAGAGTCATGTGACTACACCAGACTCTGCTTTCATTAAAAATATACATTTCTACTCCACATTGTTGCTGAGAATGCTTGAAAATATGACTCTTAAAGGATTAACATCAAAAAGGCAACTACCTCAAATACAGTATTTAAAAAAAAAATTTATGATGCTGAGGTCATGATTTATTAATGCTTAGGGTTGGTAATGCTTCATTATTAAAAACAAAGATAACCTATGAAATGACTTTAAGTGAGCAGTGAGAAGCATAGAAAAGGGTCTGCAACTAGCTTCATTACTGAGGCTTTAGCCAATGCAATAGTACTGTAGCTGCCTAGCTTATTCTCCTGCTAATCGGTAACCTCCACCCAATGTTTTTCAAATCCTTGTACCACCTTCCTGACTCTAATCTGTCAAACTGCGTACTTAATCTCACATAGATCTGAACCACTCTCATTATTATTGTTGTTGTTGTTGTTGTTGTTGTTATTATTATTATTATTAATATTAATATTATTATTAATCCTTCTTCCACTTCTCCCTTTCATTGAAGTTCTGGTACTATTTTAAAGAATTAGTTGAACCTAAATTGGCACTGAATTTAAAAACAAATCCACTTACTGATTTCAAATATCAGTTTGCCTAAAATCTTTCATGGTACAGGAAAAAAAAATCCTTTTAAAGAGATTTTTACAGCCTAAATTTATCATTGATTTTCTTTGGTTCATTGTTTTATTATTTCAGGTATTTTTCTGTAGCATCTTGTAGTCTGCTCAAGATGTGTTTTCACTAGTAAAATATTAATGGGCGATCAACATACATATAGATGAGACTACTGCACATTAAATAAAATAATCACTCATGATGGAGACTACCTGGAGACAGCTTGTAGCTTTAGAGAAAGCAGCCTCTCAGTGTTGAAACTGTGTATAGACCTACTTGACAGAGAAGTTAGTTTGAAGCTCAGTCTCTCATAGCTTGTCCTTCCTATTCTTAAGAAGAAATTGTGACTAGTATACAAACAAAAGTAACTAAGTATTATATCTTGGGGCATAAGTATACATAAATAGCAAGAGATACTTGCTTTTTAAAAGTATTGAAGATATTTTTGCTTGGTTGGTTCAGAATGAAGACTATTTGTGTTAATTTTTAATGACCTTCCATATTCTTTACCTATCAGCATGGTTGATGACTAAGCAAATAAGAAAAGCACAATAATTCATTACTAATTTAATCTGCAGGGAGGGTGAATGAAGCTGTGGTATACTGAGATACATTACATCTTGTGTGTCATGCATTTGTTGCAGCTGGGCATCTGTGAAGCAACATTGACACCAGACATAATCTCAAATACAACTGTTGTTGGTAGTCAATTTCTTACTGTAAAGAGTCAACATATCCAAGCCTATTAGTCAATTCTACTGCCATTTTTTGTGTTGTTGTTTCTCGGCTTCTTGATCTGATGGGTTGAACAAGTGCAGGACATCATAAACTATCTAGAAACAATTATCAACTCCTACATTTTTACAATGAAAATATGAAGTTAAAACTGTTCTATGTAATTTGTATATATAGAAATATTACTGAGACTACAACAACCAAGCTGAGAATGAGCAGGACTTTCCAGATCCCAAAAGAGGACCCATTATGTAAATTTAATAGACACTCAGTGTTTCACAGAAGAAATAAAAAATGCTAGGCTGACGAATGTTTTTCAAAAGACTAGTAAGTAGTCAAGACTGTGTCAATAGACCAGTGCGTGTTTTAATAATCATGTGTTGCATAGTAAAATAACTTGTACATTTTAAGTATTCATGAGTCCCGTTTCTCCCTACAGATCATTGTTGCATTCCAAAACTAGAAGATAATCATACTTCCTAAGGAGATATTTCAAACCTGAGTCCACAAAAATGAGTTATCCTGGCAAGTGAAGGTGGTACAGTAGGAAGTAAAGGCAGTCATTTCACCTAGACAGGTAGCTACATAGAGAAATTACTCCTTCAAAGCTTGCATGCTTTCAAAGAAAGAAGAAAAATTTGATGAGTAACAAAGAAAAAACTCATCCACATGAGCAGAAATTTCTTTTCCCCTTTTTAGTATTTGTTAAGAGTTCAACCAAACTATAGCTAATCAGAGCTCCAGATCCTCAAGTAGGACTTTGTAACATGTACACACATGTAGCTGTAACACAAGAAGCTGAGAAGTCCTTGGCTAGTGTAAACTCTACTCAGCAAGAACCAAAACATCAGTGTGTTATCAACATTATTCTCATCCTAAATCCAAAACACAACACTATACCATCTACGAAGAAGAAAATTAACTCTATCCCAGCTGGAACCAGGACACATGTAGTGGGAGGACGCTCACCTTAACAGCAGAAACAGAATTTCAGAAAATATGGCCTGTAATTAAGACTGATAAATAGATGGCACAAAGCGTCAGACAATAGCTACAGCTTTAAACATTTTAAGCATAGGAGCATAGTGATATCTGTGATTTTTACAGGACACTTTCTGGAGTAACAGTTGAAGGCCAGGACAGAGTAGGACAGTTGAGTTAGTTCTAGAAATGTGTGGGCAAATGGATCAAGCCCTATCTCATACAGAGATGCCAACATTACAAATACATAAACCTAAGTGTCTGAATCTGCATCTGAATCCGTCTCTTCATTGCTAAAACTGCAGCCAACAGACACAGTGTGATACAGAATGGAGTCTGAAGAAACAGACTCATTTTCCGAGGGTGAAGTCTGTGACCAGAACGATACACTGATACTCAAAATAAATATCTAGTTCATTGCTTATGGTAAATTATTCTGAAGACTATTGCAATGGGAATAACATATGTCTAAGTGTTTGAAACATTTGTTGAGTTTCAAAAGATGATATTCACCACATTCAGCTGTACTCTGTAAAACAAGCAATGGAAAACTTGTCATGAAAATAGTGTGATTTGCTACTGAGGCTAAAGGTCACCAAAGGACCATCTGATTTATTATAGAGAGAAAGGGAAAATCCAGAAAGACCTATAAGGTGGAAAAGAAATTGGCATCATGAAAAAATTGAAAGAGACAGAAGATGTTCCTTCTGAATTCAGTTCAGTTCTTCTTGATGACTTTGAAGCTAGTAGCCAATAACATGGTGAAACAATGGACAGTTGCTTGCTTTGTGGTAAAAACATTAGACATATGTGAGAAGTAGATAGAAATAAATAGTAAGAAACTATGAAAGATTGATCTAGTAGATTACATTAAATTTACAGCCTACTGGAACGGATTTTAGAAATGTAGGATGCTTGCCAAGATGTAGGATGCTTGCCAAGACCATGGCAAGATCTTCAGGTGAGCGAATATAAATTGATACAGGTTCTGACAGCTGACAGGAACTAACAGCTGCTCTGAAGCCTGACAAATCATCAATTTCAAAATGTTTTAGTATCAGAGATCTTCTACAGAGATCTTCTAGCAGGCTGAAGTGTTATCTGGAAAACTCAAAATCAGCATCAGGGTCGACAGAATTTGAGTGGAAAGTGTGGAAAATCATGGAAAATAAGTTAAGAAGTAAGCCCGTGAGATATAAACTTTAACTGCTGTTCTCAGAAATTAACAAACCAAAGAGGATGTCAGTGTGAAATGGTCAACTGTGACATAGTACAGAACAAAATTATTCTGATTCTTACTGATATAGAAAACAACTGATTTTAAATCTTCTCAGCTCAAAAAACTTGTTCAAAATAGTACTCATCTCTTTCTGACACCCAGCCAAAGAAAAATGGACTATTTATATATTCATTTGCAAGGGTTGCTGTTGAAGAGAGATAAAAGCTATCCTGAACCACTGAAAGATTCAAAAATATCAAGGTATGAGCTGTACCAATTGGCTCCAGTTATCTTGTCCATGCCAGCAACTCCAGGGAGTGTTGAATTGGCATTTTTAGGTTTTCTCACTGCAAAGATTCAATATGAAGGAGGTAATCTTGAATTATGCAATCTTAGTGAAACTGAAGAATTTTAGAAAATTGTAATACTGTCAGTAAAACATAATATAAAACCATTGCCATAAGCATTCATTTCTAGTCTTACTGCATCAAATATGTTCATGTAACTGTTAATATTGATCATTCTTATTAGTTATATTTTTATCAAAAAATATAAGCACTGAACAAACATGAAATATTAATTCTCATGTTAACATGAGCCATGAGTGTTCAATTTCCTTCTTTTCTGATTTTATCAGACGTGATTTTTTTCACTTATTTCTCTTATTCAGCATGTGATTTTTGATGCTCTTATCTAGTAAAAACACTATTGTTGTATTATTGTTGTAACATACACTTAAGATACATTCCAGTCCCTTAAATGCTCCTGCCCTTATTTCAGCTTCAACGTTATGATAATAGAGCAGTCTCAAAATATATGACTTGTGATACTTGCTCTTAGTTATCATCACTTTCTCATATTAAATGGTAAAAATGAACGCATCTAAATTTCTCATGTAAGTGCTAGTTACAGAAGTGTTCTTGACACAACATCAGCCGTTATCAGTGTCCCAAATGTATTTATTTCTGTCAGTGTGAACCAGTTAAAAATGGTGGGGATGAATTCAGCCAGTTATTGAACGTTTCTTGATCTAATCCAGAAAGACTTTAGTTACAGCTGAACCTGAACTTGAACTCATCTTAAAAACAAACAAACAAGCAAAATACCCCAACCATTTTTAAACTCTTGTTAAAGAAATTCATAACCTTTTCCTCTCAATGTGTGTGTGTATGTAATAATAATTAAGACAGTATCACAATGAAACACCACGCATTAGTGACTGAGTGTGTAAATTACATGTATGTATACACTGGGAAATTACAAAAGTGAATGTATTTCACTGTTGGGTTAATATTTATCAGACAAACTTTTTTTACTGTGTCCGTTTAATTGGATGGTGATTTTAGGGGGTTGAATATACATAACTTTGAACAGCCTTGCCCCCAGACTAGTTTTTCAAGAGTAATAAATGGAAGGTATTACTGTGCTAACAGCCAAGATTGTTTAACAATAACTTTATTTACTTAAAGCAAACATTATTTCTGTGATTGTGTTGCTTGTTTTAATGAGTTTAGGCTGCTTATCTTACATAATTCATATTACACCTACTCTCTCTTTGCAATAATGTGATGCTTAGGAAAAGAAAGCTTGCTACAAATGTTTGAAATCTGTATCTATGTCTTACAGTAATGTTATATTGCAATAATTTTCACATTAAAAAATGTAGACAAAACCAGTTACACACATTAACACAGAAAGAGTAGCAAAGGAAAATCAAACAAATAGATATGCATGCAGAAACACACACAACTGAATGGCTTTGCTACTACTACTAATGGTAGTATTTTCTGTTTTGCAATTTTCCCAGTAAATGCAAAAACCTCATTTTTTTTTTATCTTAGTATTAATTGCTTACCAGCTACTGGCATAAAGGAAAGAGTCTATTTTAAGAAAAAAAATTATTACTTAAAAATGTAATTCACTAACAGAAATTAGAATTGCTGATCAAACTTGGTACTACCGTTAAAATATCCTGTAAGTGATAAGAGATCCCTTCCCATGCTGCTCTGTCAACATCTACTTTATCATAATTTACAAGTAGAATTGCAAGTGTCTCCATTATTTGGATAAATGAGTGTATTTGATGGCTGGCCTTATCCCCTAGATAATGTCACAGAAAGCAGACAGGCTCCCTTCCCCAGTGTAATTGTTACTCGCATGGGCAGACCAAATGTGTGGGAGAACAGAAGTTCAGGTTTGAGCAGAACAAACTCTTAAGGAAATAGTGTGCTATTACACAATTGAGTGATAGGCAAAATCTACAGATTTTTTTTTTTTGCTTTTTAAACACCCACAAGCAGATTTTGGTTTCTGTTCATGAGTTAACTATTTTAAAACATAAAATGATAGATGTGAATGAGTATGTTTCAGGCAACAAACAACGAAGCAAGAAGTTATGAGCAATCTCATACACACAGTAAGTCGATCACAAGTTTCTGTGGTGTGCAAAGTAATTATTAGCTAAAAGTGAAAGAAAGATCAGTTACACACTTTATTTTCATGTTGGAGATCCCAGTAACCCTATGGCTTCCCATTTGTTAAAGCTGATTCTTATTGTCTCTGATATAGGACACTGAAATATTGAAAAAAGAACTGGCATTTCTTCTAAAACATACTGAGCTCCTTTCATTTCTATAAACACATCTATACACCCACTGGTTCTGGGAAGTATTCCAGCTACAATGAATTCAAAGTGAGGAATATGCACAGTTGGGTGGCTTGTAAGGTGGTTGGCTAAAGATTTATCAGAGAAAGAAAGAAAAGGAAATAGAAAAGGAAAGTCAAAAGAAGGCAGAAAAAGCAAGGGAGCCCTCAAAAAGGATGGGGGTGATGTTTAAAGGAAGAGATGAGAGTAAACACTTGCTGACAGAAGAGACAAGACGGGTTTTGAGGGGAAAAAAAGGAAAAAACTGTAAAAAATGAACAAAGAGAAAATAAATATGGAATATGATGAATATAGGTGAAAATTGTTCCTTTGAACCTATTTCTCCCTATTCATGTTTTTTTTTTTCCTTTTGGTTACCCATGTTCTGTGTCTTGTGACTGAATCTTCTAGGATTATTCCTAAGGATTTTATGGACTTCACAACTATGACTCAGAACTACAGTTGTGAGTTAATTTTGAATCATTCTTCCCAGGAGTATAGACACTCTTCTCTATGCATCCTTATGGAAAGTTTTTGACTCAGTAATGTCACACTTTCCCCATCCCCCACAATTTTTTGAAACCTCCAAAACTGCAGAGTATTTTTATAATATAGATATATATACTTAATAAAATATTGACAAGTTGTCATAAGAACTTATAAGAGTTATAAGATTCTTTGCTAAAATGCGAGGCAAGGCAGCTAGCAAAACTAGATTGGGTTTCTAGATGTTCGAAAGTGCAGAAAAAACTTTGACTTCTAGAGAGCTGTGGTGTTGTATCTAGTTCAAATGGCTTGGGTACACATGAAAACACTTTGCTGTCAAAGACTGACCATTCAGTCACACTCACAGTCATATGAGAACAGTGAAGAACTGAAGTGTCATGTCTGCTGGATATTAATTTGAGAATGCCTGTTTTACATGAAGAGGAAACACTTCTGTTTGTTAGAAAAGCATTTCATAGGATCATCCCATCTCAATAATTTTATGAAAAGAAGATAGAAATTTACTACTTAGCAGGTGAAGTAAAGAAGAAACATCCAAGTAGAAGTCATATTTAACCAGGGATGGTTGTTCCAAGCAACACTTTTTTAGTCTATTTATGGGTTTGTGTTTCAGTTGAATGTTGTCATGTGCCACGCAAGTGATGCTATCATTATGGAAAAGTTGATGCATCTGTTCTGTCAGGATTCTACTCCACTCACTGCATGTGTGTAACCCATATCATCTGTCTGGTAGGTGGAAGCTTTAGAAAACCCTTAGAAAAACTAAAAGATTTTGTTTGAGCTTTTTCTCAGCTATTTTTCAGTGCTAGGAATAGAAAAGTTAGCTACTGAGATTATCTGAAGCAATCTGGCATCTGATCCAGTGGGAAAATCATGCAAATTACTGTGTTGCTTCTAACATTTAGGTAGTAGAAGTAATGGCAGCAGTAGAAAATTCAGCTCTGAACTATTTGAGATTAACCAAATGATGAGACACAGACACTGATACGTTTCATTCCAGTGTGACTCAAGTTTGGGGATAAAGTGTGCGCATGTATATTATACATAGGATACTTTCAAAGCCAAAAGTCATGCACAGATTTATATGTCTGGAGAAGATGGAATAAATATTATTGTAAATCAGTCAATTTACCTCAGTCTCAGGTAGAAGCTTTTAGTAACTCCCTTGATATTGGATGACAACCAATGTGTCTCTGCAATGTAACAAATATCTCTTTAGGTTTCTCAGTAAGAACATGGAAACTTTTTAGGAGAAACTTATAAAATACCTTATTGCCAAGAAAATATAGTCATGCAGCTAGACATTTTGAAAATGTGCAGAATTTTCTAGCTAAAGATGGTATCAATAAATACAAACAATCCAAGATAGGGCACGTTAAAGAGCTACTCTGACTTCACTGTTAATGTTCCTCCTGCCGAATCTATCCTTTCCACTGATCTTTTTACTCTAGATGCTACTTGTAGCTATGTTTAAAAGGGAACAATTCTTCACTCTTCTGGCTGTGATGTCCAAAAGAAGAAATTAGAAAAATCAACCTTAATACGAAAAACAAGGTAAAGACACAGTCCCTTTATGAATCAGGCAAAAAGTCCTAGAGAAAAATTGTGTTTATGTTGTTACTGGGTCTTGAACAATGACAATGAACAGCACTAAGAACCTAGACACATAAAAAAGGACTTTTCTGTGTATGTAATATATTTGAAAGGAATAACTTAATTAGATCTGCAACACCAAGAGAAATTCCATATCCAGCAATCTTGAAAATCTAAAATGTCTTTTTTTTTTGAATTCTCGTAAGTAGGCAAGGTTGAGCTATAGATAACTGTGGCTTATGGCTAAGGCTAAGCACAAGCAAATTCATTAAGCTCACCTGAATGCATGAATCCTGATATTAGACCTGTCCTGCATGCTGAGGACATGTGCTGTCATACGGGGAGACCCTGAATCCTGCTGTGGGGTCCTACTCCATCACACTTCACGCTGAGCTGGTGTGTCTCTTCACAAAGATTCCCTTCACATAGAAACCTACATGCAGAGTAGGAGTTCATGCAGGCTGTGAGGACATATCTTCTGTATGTACTCTGGAGATATGCAAAATACAACAAACAGAGCATTAGGCCACTTTGGTACACCTAAGCCACAAGAGTCATATATACCTGATTGCTGCTTCTGCATATAGTGTTGGTATAACTGGAGAGGACCAGAGGAGGGTGAAGATTCAGCTAGAAATGTGATCATGGCAGTTTCCATTTCCTTCTGTTTTCTGATGTAACTTCCACACACCTACCTACAGGCTGTTTTGTTCTGCTTTGAAGGTAAATAGGTAATAAGTAACAGTCCCTATTTTTACTATTTTTTGCTACTTTTATTATTCTCCTGCATTTCTTCTTTACTTAAGCTAAAATATGTATTATTTATTTCTTTTAATTTCTGATTCTTGGTTTACAATTGAATGGTTTTTCTACTCCAGTCACTGCCACTGCTTTACTAAATCCATACTGACTATAAAACTAAACATTCAGCTAGCACTTTACCACTTTTCAAATGCATGGCTCCCCTTCCATGGTGAACTGTTTGATCTTCCCTGGATTTTATACCTTCTTTGGATAAGGCAGTTTATCAAAGAAGTAATATAAATACCGGGAACAAATGTGCAATTGTTCCAGTGGCTAATCTTAGAACAGTCTGGTGTCAAAACACAGTGGCTAACATTGAGGGCATGTTAGCCCTGGATAGGGGATCAGGATAGGGGAAAGTAAAAATCAGAAAGGCCAGCTGGTTTAATGATGCAGTTACAAATGTGTTCTGAATGTTTTTTATGATTTTTGATGGAAAAGAAATCCCCACAAAAAGGTCTCAAAGTCATGGGCAATGGAAAACTTTTTTTAAAAAAGAAAGGGTTAATGCTTATGGATAGCAAAGTGGCTAAATGAAGAAAGGAAAACTCAAAGTCATTTCTGAAGGGCAGATATTGGCTGTCAGTTGTAGCAGTCTAGTCTGAAGCAACATGAACACAAGCATTTCTGGATCCTAGAACCTGATAGCTAGTTATCACTGCTTTTAAAACTGGATATGTCCATTTCAAATTTTTCGTTTTGTATAAAATATAAGTACCTTTCCTGTGCAGAACTGTGCTGCAAAAAACCTGTACTATTTATAGCACTTGCATGGTATTTGTATGTATATGATCTGTGACCAATTATTTCTTTTCAATTCTGGTTCCTAAAATGTGTCAAAATAAAAATCAAAACACTTGCAAAAATGTACATTAAACAATTAAACATTATCCTTCAACTTGATATATATTCCATCAAAAGCATATATCTATGCTGTAGGGGATAGATATATGAGCATCAAAACACCTATAGATTGAATTACCTTATTAACTTTTCACTTCGTCCTGTGGAAATTGCTCTTGCCAGTTTCTACTTGACTAAAAGGGACAAACATGTAACAGGCCAAAACCAACATCCAAACAGGTGGCTGTCACAAATCATAAACAACTGAGAACTGATTTTCAGTCTATCAGCACATCTAAGAGAAATTAAGAACATTATCA
This sequence comes from Nipponia nippon, assembly GCF_047370975.1. Classification (NCBI taxonomy): domain Eukaryota; kingdom Metazoa; phylum Chordata; class Aves; order Pelecaniformes; family Threskiornithidae; genus Nipponia; species Nipponia nippon. The sequence goes on along the minus strand of NW_028262336.1, from coordinate 70,214,002 downwards.
ACTGAGAAATCTGATAAAAGTGGTTTAAGATGTTTGACAAACTTTTAAGAACAAATACTGTAACAGGCTGAGGAGCTGCACTACCTACTAGTTTTTAATTTCACAAGCTCAGCACTCTATTATCATTGGCCTTTACTTTTTCTTTGAGCTAGAAATAACAAAATTATTTATAATAGCACAAAGGAATTTAGGAAAACATTCAATAAGTTTATACATATCAGGAGACAGACATATATATTATACACACCCTGAATAGCACTTCTCCGTCTTTCAACATCTGGGAAATTTTGGCCTATCGGTTTATTCAAAACAGAAGTAATTGGAGCTTAATAATATTGGATAAAAACTTTGGTTAAATGTGATTATTTGCTTTATGCTATTTCTGAAAGACTTCTTTGTTTCTGTCTTTTCACTAATAACTTTGAGTAGAAAATATCTAGGTAGGTATACAATTTATTTTGACTGAATGACATATAACTGCAGGTGACATGCTTGTGATACTAGTCCGTATTTTATGCTATTTTAAAAATAAAAGCTGAAGAAACTGTAATTGTATTTGATAAGGAGAAAATTAAAGATGCGAGAGATTAAACTAGAAGGTAGGGAGGTGTACCTTTTCCTATACCTTCAGTGTAAGCCTTTGTTGTACAGCAAAAGTGAAAATGAATTCAGATATTCTTGTAAGTTTGAAAGAACAGCTGTGCTCTTTAAATCATTGATATCCACGACCAAGGTACCTTTGCTTTCTAAAATTCTAAATTTCAACTAACCTGTGTATATGTGCAGATGTATTTTTACACATAAACATTTCTCCACCTCTCTTGTATCTCCTTTGTTCCAGGATGCCCTGGAGTTTTGGAGCATATCACATTCAGAGCTTCCCATAACTCTCCTTGCCTTCTAAACCAACATGGGGAGTCTAAGTGATAGGATAGAGGATGTTAGGGTTAAGGTAAAGCTCCAGACCTGCGCATAGGGTGTTTGGTGACAGGGAGCAGGTGCAATTGTGCATATTATTTAGAGGGTCGACACACAGGGATTACAATGGGCTGGACTTAAGGTTAGCCTGTACCAGTTTTATCTCCTAGTTCAAATAAAAGCTTAAGGAAGAATTCTTTAAAAAGTCAGGCAGCTTTTTTCCTGTTCCTGCAGATATAGTGGAGTTTCATACAAGACAAATATCCGGAATAATGCTTTCCTCTTTTCGTTCCTATGCTATGTTGTTACTTTAGCACAATCACAGAATATGTTAATTTAAATGGATTTAAATGGATTCTGTCCTATTCTGCCCCTACCTACCTACCTACAAGAACATGGCCCAGCTGGCACATGTTTCCTATAATCATTAAATACAAGTGAAAATTATCTGCAAAAGACTATTGATCTGACCTTGCCAAAAAGTGTCATCCCATTTCACATGTTTTCAGAATGATATAATTTTCTTAGAAATGTAATAAAGTAATTTGATTTCATTATGATTATTCATTAAATGAGACATGGATTTCTTGAGAAATTTGGGGTATGGAGGACAGCCTTCTTGTCTAGAGGCTTTTAGAGCTTTTTTCTGTAATATGTAAAAACTGAACAAAAAATTGAACTTGTAAAACTCTCAGAGCAAGGCAAGGAAAGCAGACATTCTAAACCTCCTAAACCTTCTAAAGTAATGTGGTAGAGTAATGTATAGGTAACTTCCAATAACTTAATGTCAGGAAGCAGACTATCAGGACCAGGTTTGAGGGCAGGATGAACAAGATTTTTCCATCTTTACATAAGGCTCACTATAAGGTAGTCTCTGGAAAAAAAGCAAAATGTGAATTTGGCTGCTGAAATCTGACTGAATGACCAGTGTTTCCATTTTACCCCAGTAAACCTGAACATTTGATCAGGAATTGATATTTACACAGTACTAAGAAGTAGAACAGATCAGAAAGACTTTAGGTAATACCAGCTTGCCTGCTGTACAGCACTCAGTAGCCACCAACATTTTCAATACTTCCTGCTAAGTTGTATAATGAATAAAATATCAGTTAGTGGTTTAGTTATGTGAATGCCACACAGGCTCAAAATGCATTAAATTTTAAAAATCTCTTTTAACCACTCATGTACAAAACGTGTCTTAAGACTTCAATGGAAAGCAAATGTGTAACATACAGTTTGTAGATCACTTTGGTATTTGTACTCATATAAAAATGCTTTACTAGTGAAATTAATATCAGAGTTAAATACTCATGAATTTAAACAGAATATCTTTCTCAATTTGAACTTGGCAATTGAAATTAAATAAATGGAATATTCTGCTACCGACAAATTTATCTTAACATTAATCTTTTTTTGTGGAACAGATAAAGAAGTGAAAGACAAGAAGGAAGGAAAGACTTCATTGTATTAAAAAAAAAAAAAACCCAAAAAACAGATAAAATTCATTCCCCCATTCAAACAAATTATTTTCTTCATCATTGTATAAGAATTATGTTACTCTCAGGGACTGGTAGATTTGTATTTTTCCATTTAAAAACAAAAAATAAGTAAAAATAAGTAGGATGTTTATTTCTAGGAATGGTGATATGCTGTTGAAACAAATCTATTGGTAACAGTTTATTAGAATGATAACAACTCACTTGTTTTCATTTCAGTAATTTTTATTAGTTTCTGTCATAAAGAAGAAATTTCTAAATCAATACAATTAGTCATTTTTATCCTGTTGTACTAGGAATTATCTACACTGTGAAATATTGGCCAGGTTTTTATAAAAATATTCTACAGTTTTCCTTGCTATCAGATGCTTTCATAATTGAGATGAAATCCTCCATTCTGAATTCCAATTTGTAAAGAACTGAAATTTCTAACTCTAATTGTTTTCCTAGTTATTTTCTGCAGTCATAGGAAGTGAATTAAAATGTTTTCACAAACATAATTTAAATAATATTTTGAGTGTTTGAAATTCAATAATTTTTTCCCTCTCTCCTTTTGTATATCTACCTTTTGTCACTGCTAATTTTGAAAAAACAGTGATAAGAAAAAAAGGCACTAAAGTGACATAATGAATGATTTTAACCTGCAGATAGCAAGACTTCCATAGGCTGCATGTAGCTATCCACAGGTGCAGAAGACATTCAGTTTTCCAATCCAGGGTGTTTTTCAGTATAGTGTCATTCTATTGATTTGGTTCTTATGTGGCAATCTTTATGATGATGCGCATAAAATAACCAGGTGTACATGGTGTAATGCTGATAGAATTATCTCACATGGTAATTCCTCATCCTCAGGTGATCTCTTGCTCATTCTAGAAATCTAACAGCCATGCAAAGTTGCTCTTTTGTGATTTTCACTGATTCTTAATGAAATGGCATCAGCCAATAATGAAAGGTGCCTAAGATGAATAAGTTGTTTTATTTTTTCAGAGAGCAGATGACTATCCTTGTTGTGCAATATTGCAGAATGCAATGCAGTAATTCTTCTGAGAATGAATCATATTTACACAGAAAAGCTTTCCATAATGTAACTTTCATAAATCAAACTACTCACATTTTTTCTCCCCTTGATATTGCCTAAGGCATTTTACACTCAAAAATAAAATGGAAAGGTAAAGATACATAGTAGCTACTGTGAGGACAGTCAAAGAGAATTCATGGGGAAGAGGAAAAGTAACTGAGAACAAAGAACTTCATGAGAATAGTGGGGAGAAATGAAAAGTCCTGAAAGAAGATTTTGGGAAGGGAGTGACAGCACCTTATTGATAGACAGTGGGAGAGAACAAGGAAGTTGACTGGTCTGTTCAGTGGTCTCCATGATGAGATCACTTCATTAGTGATTTGTTTCCAACTGCAGCTCTAACTCTGTCCAGATTAAGAAAGTCTTCTCAGCATATGTTCTATCAAGCTATCATATTCAAATATTCCTGCTATAGTTATCTAGTAGACAGAAGAAATAGGAGTTTGACATTACAAGCTGGAGATACTTATCTACAGAAGTATAAGTCATGCGGTAGGGTATCAGACATCCTGACTTTTTTCTTTCTTGCTTTTGCACTTTTGGTTCAAACAAGATAATCTGCACCTGTACCTATTTTAAAATCACTAATCCATTTTGTATGTATCAATACAATCAAATTTGTATTCTGTCTGCACTTACTATATCCTGCTAAGTTTGTAATTTTCAGGTAACAGCTATTCACTTAGTTAACAGTGTAGGACAGAAAGCTTAGCATTGACAGTGCTTATGTGAGTTTGCTAACACTTAATGACTTATCATATACAATGAAACCTTGATTTATGATGTTCTTCCTTCATAGTATCTGTATGGGGAATGTTACACACAAGTAAACTACACTGAATAAAATTTTGTGTTTAGAAATGCCTTCATTTTTCTAAAGGAATTTGAAAAAAAGTACTTGGAAGACTCTGAATATTCAGAGACAGACTAAAGGGTCTGAAGAGCCACTTACATATTTATGAAGTTTTGGGTTTTTTCATTTTCAGAGCATAAATGAATTAGCACATATAATGCCTAGATAGTTTAAATACATTTTTGTCTTTATGAATTATATGAGAATAAATACTGTACATAAATATATAGAAAATTTTATAATGGTTTATGCTTATGAAGGCATTTAAATGGTTATAGTTCATAAGTTAAAAGTTGAATGGGGAACTGGAAATGGAGCAGCTGTAGGACATGTCCCCAGATTTGAAAAACATTGCCTGGAAAAGGATGTAGGGAGCAAGAGGTTTTCTCAGTATCAGCAGAAAGGCCTTCTTTTGTGAATCTTAAAATGCACAAATGAGATTTCTTTCCTCCAGACTTTATTAAACATATAGAAAAACAGTTCTTGTCTTGACAAAATAGACACTTATAGATGAGTACAGCAGCAACACAGTGGGGGATGTTCTCAAAAGTGAGGACTGAAGTGGCTGAACCAATGCAGCTTTGCATACATGGGCTGCCCCTCTTGCCAAGTGGGGCTGGAGTTCTCCCCAGCAGCAGCAACAACAGCAAGGCCATTCTGGACAGCATTTTTCTGACTTATGTGCAGTGCTGGAAAGGTAGGCAGATAGGTGAAGAATTCAGAGTAATGCAGTACACTTTCATGTCATTCTTCTACTTTGTTCTAGCTTTTGCTGATGGAGCTATGACAACCATGACATTTCTGTTCTATTGTTCATAATGCTCCTGTGGGGTTGTTGCAGGCAGAACAGCCTTGACTCATGGAATTTTACTTAATTTAAATTACTCCCAACCAATATAAATATTTAATCAGTGATTCAGGTATAGACAAAAGAAGAAGATATAAGCAGCTAAACAAAAACATAAGGAAACACCTTTCCTCCCTGTCTCCCAGGCTCAACTTCAGTCTCTGGCCCAGCATGGGTCACCCATGGGGTGCAGTCCTCAGGGAGGGTCCTTGCCCTGCTGTGGGTGATCGTTGTTCCTCTTCTAGCATGGAGTGCCTCCTTCCAAGACTGTGTCTCCATCTGTGTCCACAGCAATGTCCTCTTCCATGTGTCTCCTCTTCCTTTTCCCTTTTCTCCTGTATCTTCTCATGTGTGCCCAGCCCCTCATGGTTGCTGCTCTTAAAAATGTCTGAGCCAGTGCATCAGAAAGTTTCATGCTGGGCTGAAGTTTTGGCAGTCAATGGCCTGCTAACCCTCATGTCAGACTGGGCTGGGACCAGCACAGGGAATTGCCTGGCCTCCTCCACACAGGTCACCCCTGAAGAACCCTGCCCCCCAAATCCCTGCCATTTATGCCCAAACCAGGGATTTGTCATTCCCTTCTTCCCCCTACTCACCCCTCCCCCCTTTTTTTTCTCCAGTCCTGGGTGCAAGGAGTGAAATTTTTGTCAAGTTATCACAAGATGTTATAAGAAAGAGGAAGTAGGGAAGAATGAAAGAATAGTCCTTCAACCATGAATATAATCAGAAAAAAAAGTGTCCGATTTAGACACAATAAGTTAATAGATAGACAAGCAGGCAACCTCTCTTTCAAAATAAAAACAAAAATGCCACAAATTTAGGAAGATGTGGCAAAAGAAACAATATAGTTAATTGAAAAATTAACAAGAAACAGTCCCAAACTATCCATAGTTATAGAACAATAGCTCACGCTAAACAGAGATGAGTGACTGTTGTTAAGGGAACATGGTAGCAGATATATGTGTACAATAATTTTCTTTCTTTTGCTTTAGGGTTGTTGTCTTATAAAATCAATAAACAAAGAACAAATAAAAATTTGCTTTTTAAGCTACATAAAAAGGTGTCTAGAGCTCAAGGGTAGAACACTTCCCTTTGCAGTTATAAATCTAAACAAAACAATATAATAAGATTTTTATAGCACTATTCAACTGAATTTCTGGGTTTTTTTCCTGTAATATGGAAAAGGTTTTTGTAAAAACTACAATTCCCTTTGGGTAGGCTAAAATTTTGTAAAGTATTTAGCGCGTCTTTCCTTTTCTGCAGAAGGCATGAACAGAAATATATTTCATGTGGGTGTATGGAGATTTACACAAAGTGCTCTCATTAACACTAATGGAAACACAAATAGCTGTGTGCCAACTCTCGACATATTTCAAACCAGTGCAGAATAAACATCCATGTCGAACACCAAGTGAGATGCATCTAGATTCAATAAAGAGGGAAATAAATGTTTTCTATGGCCACAGTTTGATTTAGGTTAAAGTGAAAAGTGGGGTTAAACCATGCTCTGTAAGTTTGAGCTCAACTTGCCATTTCAAAGGCAAAATACCCTGAACGTAAGCAAAGCTTATCATTCCCAGTCAGAGCTACAGCAGTTGCTATATAATGTGCTTTGCAGAGGTTTGTTGGTAGTGTCTTTTTGATTGTTTACTTGTTTGCCTGCTAGGTCAGGTGGACCTTTATATGCATGTACATACACACACATATTTTACTTAAAATGAGGTTTGGCCTCTATATTCAACTAGACAGATTCCCTTAGTGAAGAGTCAATTAAAAGAATGACACATTGTAAGAGTAGGTCTATTTTTAGGAGGCAGAAGACTTCAAACTTCTAGTGTCTCGGAAACAGTGTCACTTCCAATAAGATAAAATGATTGATGCTGCGCAAAGGGGGAACAGGGACTGCAAGAATTGCCAAAGCCAGCTTTGCAGTTCTCAGAAAATGAGAGCTCTCCCCTTGCACTTGACACTTCCCATCCTGTAAGTATTGTTTCACTAAAGGAGAAACAGATTAAATTCCAGCTGCTGTCAGTTCTTAGCCAGGTCTGTTGAAGAATGTGGCTTTTGAAAAGTTGTATCAATACTTTCCTTTCATTATTACCAAAGCAGGCTTAACTGTCTTTGATGTCTTCTTACAAGCATCATTACAGTTTTCTACAAGCAGTGAATAGTGAGCTTTATTTAAGGTCACATTGAAATTCTGAGTTGGAATTGCAATGCATTGGGGGACTGGATTGTTCATTGTTTATACTACCTTTCTTTTTGCAGTCTGTATCGAAACCAAGTGAAAGAAAGGCTTCAATTTTCTTTCACAAACATACACCAAGTTATTAACCTGGACCATTAGATTTCATAGGGTGAAAGTCAGCTCAAACATTGGTCTTTTGCTTATCTGCAGGCTTAGCTTTGCTTGGGAGGAAAAAAAAAAAAAGAAAAAGCCAATGAAGCAGTTATACACATGATGCTTTGGCAGACAGTGTACTACATCTACAACATTTTATATATGAACTTTTGCCATAGCCTACTGATCAACATAACACATATTTTTGTGTGTTCAATATCTAATGATAACAGGGTAAGGTGGAAAATTTCTCCCTAAAGACTATGTATACATGGGCAGGGGGTATTGTACTCAAGTTTGTGCACAGTCTTTTGGGAAATCAATCTAACAAAGAAAGTATATTTAATCATCCACTCTTGTGCTATTCATACAGTGTTGCTGTTCAGTTATAAATCAAAGGTATCACTTCTGCTGCTCTACCAATGTTAACAAACTAACAAATAAATAACAACAGCAACAGCAAAGCCCACAGAACAATAACAGTAAAACTGCTAATGTAAGTTGTTTTCTATGTTCCTTCCTGGCTATTCGGCAAGAATAGTTTGGAAAAATTCTATGCATAGCACATAAAATCTCATTTTTTATAAACTCTGTGTGCAATTCTAGCCCATGTTGTGAATTCAAGCAGACATTTGCTGATGAGTACATGTCACATGCCACATCCTATGTCAAAGTACAGCTATAGGACAATCAAAAAAATACTGAAAAATGAATGACTTTGCCTTAAAGACTGAATATGCTGAAAAGATCTGTAAGAAGCAAAATTAAATTGTTTGCCTACAAGGTGGTAACAGATATTTTTCAGCAGAAAGGAGCAAAGTCGAAATTATGTTTTAAAAAGACACACAATCTCATAGTTTTGGATAACATATTAACACTGGAGCTGAACTCTCAAAAAGGTTCCCTTGTGAGGAAAGAAATGATAAATTCTCTTCAGAGGAATCTTGAGCGTCCAAAAATAATGATAAAAATGAAAAAATCCTGAGGATATGCAGACAGAAAAGCAAATTGGAAGTAGCATTTATGCAAGTGGATCATCTTGTTAGAGTGGTAATTTTCACGTCTTCAAAATTCCCTAGGAAAACAGAGCAAGTGTCTAGATCACTTATGTCCTACCTAAACTGGAAAGAAGCACAGAAGCCCAGGCAAAGAAACGGCTTCTTATTTCTCAGCACTAATATTCCCGTTAGGAGAAACTTTAGTGGATAACTTCCCAGTTTAAAATTTTTCATACTACTTGTAATAGCTACTCATCAGAGTTAAGCGCATCACAGAGTGCTATGTGGTGTTGGGAGTCTGGCTCTGTCAGTGTGCTGGGAAGATTGATATGTGGCCTCGGCACTACTTTGGGCAACTGTGGGCTGTAGCTTGTGAATCACAACTGTACACTTTTGATTGTCTAAGAAGACAGAGAAAAGTGTCTGCCTGCTGTTAAACTGCTCTGGATTAGTATAATATAAAATTCAGAGTCTGAATGAAAGTAGAAAATTTCTGGGGAACTTTCAGTGGTTTTGTGACATTTATGAATTTTTCATAAGCATTCTAAAATACCTTGCTGAATTTCAGCTTTGTGCAGTTTCATTTTTGAAGAATTATGAACTTGATTTCCTTTATGTTATTATTTAAATTATATTCTTATTTCTTATGCAAAGCTTTGAACAAACAGGATTGTGTACAAACAAGCACTTAGAAAAAGTCATAAAATGATCACAGCTAAAGGACAAACAAAATGAATGAGTAAATGGCTACCTATGCTAATGCTGACCAATATTATCCACTTACCGGAAGTTAAAAATCCCAATACTTACTTATACTATCTTTGTTAAAAATTTGCTGATTTTGGAATTTACTCTCTCAACACAATTCATTATATACCTGGATATGGGACATCAGCCCTGCTTTCAGTAGTGGCTGACAACTGCCTCATCACTATTGGTAAGTCAACAAAAAGAGCCTATACAAAGAGAACAGAGGATGGAGAACAGCCTTCTGCACTGCAAAGCTATTTACTGTGTTCCTTATAAGATGTTTATGCAAGTGAATTCTAAAGCTGGTGTTCATGAATCTGCACTCATTTACTGTATATGTATCCAATTTACTTACGTAATTTTAGAAACTTCACAAAATTGCTAGTGATTTTATTTTCTTCCTATTGAGTATTCAATTATTCACCTCCATGGCCTTGCATGGGTTGGATCTAGTCTAAATAAAGATACTATCATAAGTACAGCTAAGTCACTGAGGACAACAGAGATATGTTGACAACAAAGATAAGATCTTTGGTACACTGCTTTTGTATGTATTAATTCAATTAACTAATTTATGTAGTTCTATGAAATCTGAAATCTGAAAGTCCATCATGATTTTTACCTTTAGTGTCTGATTACCAATGCTACAAATCATTGCACTGAAAATTAATGAGTCCCAAACTATCTTATTCAAATCAACACTTTTTTTTTTTTTTTTTTTTGAGAAATATCCAGATAAGGCTGAAAAATAAAAGGTGTTTTAAAGTGTTTTCTGCAATTATTTTCCTGGCTGGTTTTGTTGTGTCTTTTTCTCGGAATATATAAAAGAAGTATCTCGCAAATGTTTTGAGACAGAATAGAAGATTACAAACATTTCATAGAGACGGAGATCAATTTATAGTGAAGGGAAGGTTAACTGTTACATTAAAGAGATTCCCCAAGGATTTTTCCATTATTAAGTTTCAAAAGACAATATAAATTATGCACTAGGGTACAGAAATCACAGTTATGCAATGCCACCCATTTACAACATTAATGACTCAATAACACTATTACATAGTTCACTTCAGTCTAAGCAGGGGAAAACAGAACTCTTCTATCACTTTTGGAAAACAGAAAGTAATTTTAGGAAAAATAATATGGGTACCCTAACTTGGTAATATTTCTGATGTACTTCAGAACTTTTATATTCAACTAATCTGAAAATAATACAGTAAGTTTGGCTTTGTGATAATAACATTTGGATTTGGAATTAGATACTATGTTTGTTTGTTTTTAAACAGGTAAGAAATGACACTAATTAATAAAGGTTCCTTTTAAGAGGCACTTTTTCTCACTGCTGCAATACTTGACCTGGACTACAAATGAAAAAGATAAAATTTTTTGTTTCTTATAAAATACTGCTGATTATTAATAAAACATTGAAATTTTTTTTTTTATCTTTGGGTTGTTGGTTTTGTTTGTTTGTTTGTGTCTTTTTAATACTCTACATTTTGAAAAGAAAGGACAGACATTAATTAACTAAACAGATTCTTTGGTGTTCTTTGCTGGGGTTCTTTGGTGTTACTTGCTAGCATATATATGAAAATATCTTCTTAGTATTTTATATTTACTGGTGGAAAATGGTATCATCTAAGTTCAAGAATCAAATAATGAACAATAGAGGTCTGTTATAAATTTGGAAGATTAATCAAATAACTTCCAGCATCATAAATTATAGTCTGACTGCAGGATTTAAATTTAAGCTTATCACATCAATACAGCTGTAAAGAGAAAATGCTGTAGCAAATTTACATTAGTGTTCCTGGAAAACAGGGATTTTAGAATTATTGCCATACCACCAATGTAATTCTTTTCAAATTGCCAATTACAAAATAGCTGTATCCTATTCTATGACACAAGACTACCCTTAACACAGAGTATTTTTCAAGCTAGATGAAATCCTAGGTCAAGAATGCTTACTGTACTTTCATTCTTATTTTAGCCATTAAAGGTCAGAGAGTGAGAGCACATGTTTATTGTGACTTTGTGAAGGTGATAAAGCTGCAGTCACAGACAACATGAAGGAGCTCCACATTTCTTTATTTAAGGCTGATATAGAAATCATTCATCTCTTTTCTCCAGGCAGCCTTGGTTCAATATTGCAGAGTAAAGGCATTATGTTTCACAACCTTTAGTTGGTTTCTCATTGATCAGTGACATTAATATATCTGTGTATGGCACACACAGCAAATTAATACAAATTCGAACTTGAACAAATTTGTCTACTGTGGTGGACTATAAAACAGTGAATATCTGTGCTGTAAAGTAAAGCCAATTGAAATTGCTGCAACTCATTTTTGCTAAAATCTACTTTTACCTTCCCCATCCCCCTTTTTTGTTATGTGAAGTACTTTTAAGTACCATAGAGTATTTTTAGTATGGTATGCCTTCGCAAAGAAATGCACAAGTTAACACAAAATTATGAGATTATTGTAGGAAACTCTGGACAATTGGTTTTGTTTATTTAATTATTATTGAAGACAGAAAAACAACAGAAAAAATAGAAGTTTGAATAGCAAATACATATTGGGTTTTGTTATCTGATTCTCCTTTGGAATGGGTGTCGTTCCTACTACTCTATCACTGATATCTGACAATCTTTAATGTATATACCTTTGAAGTCTGTTTTTTTGAGTTGGAAAGTAGTTTTTTTCCCATTTCATTAATTTGCAACTGAAGTAACTCTCCCCAGGCTTCACAAAGTCTACATGACTAAGTACAGGAATCAAAATGTCAGAAATTAGGCTTTTAAAGTAGGAACAACCTTTCCCAGAGCTCAAAATTCCAGATTTCCTTTACTTTATGTTTTTGCAGAATATGCCTAATAAATGAATTGGAGATACTGAACTCAATCCTCTTAAAGAACTGGGACCTTTTGTTAGCAGAGTTTCAGAAGGCTGAAGTTAGCTCAAAGCCTTTATGAACCTTAATGTGAGGAATAACTTCAGCTACAAAACATGGCTTTGGACAGTCTCGGGAGTTATATTCCTAAATTGTGTAGTCCGGTACTGAAGGCAAAGGAAAAGACTACAGCTAAATAGGACAACCATAAATCTGATGAAAGAACATTTAGATAAAGGTTGACTGGGAGAAGTATCATAGTTCAGTGGTTAATAAGAAAACCAAATTTTACCAAAAGTAGTAGTGAAAGCTAACTGGCAGGCAAATGTAACATCTCTGTTAATGTCAATACACTGTAATGAAGCAAATGAGTTAAAATAGCTGTGAAGACTGGAAGGCAGAGTACACTGACAGTCATTTGTTCAAACAGTGATTTAACCTGGCACAAGAGACAGAAGAAATTTAAGCCATTAAAGTGTGCTGATTCCAGCTATGACCAGAAAGTACAAGAAGCAATGAACGCACACCACTCAAATATTTCCCCTTGGAGAGCTGGAAACAGCTTTTGCACTGTTCTTCGGGCGGGTTGCTTTCTTTCATGATGTACTCAGGCAGCAGTTAGGACATAAGAGCTAGAAATTGTGACACATAGCAATCCAGGTTCCCTGTGGGACAGAGGAGTAAAGCAACAGTCGCAAGGCAGTCTCTTGGAATTTAGTCTCCTACAGAGTTTACAGGAAAAGAATTGTTATAATCACAATGAAATGTTAGTATTGCCTTGTGTATTTTACAGATAACCCTCCTGAAGTCATCCTCTATTAATTTTTAAAGTTTATTCTTGGTTTTAATAACCCAAAGGACATAAGGATAAACCTGAAATAGCTTGTAAGTGTTTGGGCATTTGGAACACATCTCAGCATTTTCAAGATGCAAAGGAAAAAAAGACACATTAAGCTGTATATGATACCAGATTGATCATGAAGAGGTTCCAAAAGGAATCTTGCCAGATTTGCCCCAGACATGCATTAATCAGACACTAAAAAACAAGCTGAAAGGAATACAGGGAATACAAAGGACAAGGCACATAAACTGAAAGTGACTGGCAGCAACTGATTTTTCACTATTGAGAGTCCACCATGATTAGGAGTTTCTACCAAATTTCACCCTCAAAACAATTGCACTCTCTTCTGCAATTTGATAAGGCCACTGGCATTTTTCTGCTTCTTACTTAACATCTCACCTCTTGCTCTACCGATAATATGCTGTGCAAGAGATTTGCCTGATGAGTGCCTGCAGCAATATGTTCTGGAGCTAAATTACTTTTGTAAATCATTTTAGTAAAATAAAATGAGCAGCAGGATGTTTGTCATTTCAGCTGTAACAGAATAAATATTTTAGCGTCTCTTCTTCAAAAGCTCATCTGTAACTCAATGAGTTTACAGAACAGTTGAAAGAGTAAAAGCATTTAATTCACTTTAACTTTGATTACATTACATGGCCTATTGAAACCTTGAAGTAATTTGTGACTGGAGTTTACTTAAAATACTGTATGATTTCAGGCTTATTTTTATTTACTTTCCTCAGGTAAACTGCCACCTTTTTCAAATGGGTACACAAAGTGTACATAAGCAAAATAAGACTTTGAAAGAATTTCCATCCAAAGATTTACAGTTTTGTAAGCAGGATGGTTTTTTTTTCCTTTTTTCTTAGAACCTCTTGAAAGCATCAGAATTCAGTACGCAAGTGATAAAACATTAATGAAAAGGCATGCTGAAGCATTTGAAGCGGGGAAAACAATCACTTCGCTTCTCATCAAACAGGCAGAGAGTTTAATCTGGTGCCCTTTAATAAAGACAGGCAAGAATTTTATCTAATTATGATGTCCCTCCCAAGTCATTAGAGAATCACTCAGTGAAGGTCAAGATTCAAGGAGCAGAGCTTCGGGCCACATCTGTTCCTGACCTTGAACGCTGCAGGGAATTAAGAGCACTACTGCTTCACAGGACTTTGATTTGCAGCATCCTATTCCCAGTAGTACCAGTTTGTGCCAAGCAAAATCATGTGACCTGCTGAAGATCAGTAGAAATAATAAGCAAAATGAAGCATAGGTATGATGAGGACAAATATGAAAATAAAAAAGAGCAATGTGGTTTGTTTTATCCTGTATCTAGAGGTGACATTTATCAGAGAGAGACAACTGAAATGGAACAGTGAAAGAAAGAGTTTTGTTTTGTAATAACTTTTCACTCAACTTTTCTTTCAATCTAGGAGGAAAATAAATAATTTTTTTTTAGGTTGAAATGCAAGGATAACTGGTTTCATTATTGAACAAACTTTGTGTCATTGTACAAGCCCGCAACTAGATTTTTGCTTAAATAACTTTCACGGCTGACAATGTCTTGGTAAAAATGCAAGTTTTAATAACTACAAAAGGAAGAAGTTGAAATAAGAACCCTACATATAAAAGCAGATGAGAGACCCCCAACTTACAGCCCTGTAATTATAAAATACTGATACCGTGAAATATTTTATATCCTGGTACTCAAATCTCTTAACGTTATTTTGTCTCTTCCTCAGTTCTGTTTTGTCTTCCCTCACCTTGCCTCACCTTACCTTGCCTGCCTCACTTTGCCTGGCCTTGCCTCACTTTGCCTGGCCTTGCCTTCTTCTGTCTTGCTGGTGTCTAATAGCACTGACATTTATTGTCTGTAAAATCGCATCTGTTCAAGTGACTGTTTTTCATCCTTCCTGATCATGAGGTTCCTCAGTTCTTTGTACAGATCTGTCTTTGCTGCTTACTTTACAACCTCTGCCTGTATGAAAATTCACTCCAGGCCTGCTTGGCATAAAGTGCTACTATTCAAGTGTCAGTGTGATAGATGAGGTGGGAGGCTGAATGCTGTCCTCATTTATGATTGTGAGAACAGAATCAATCTCTCTAATACCAATGTGGGGGACACAAAATCCCTACAAATAATCTTAACTTAGAATGCAGTAACAAAATCTGTAAGATGATATATTAGTTTCTTCTTTATTATACTTTAATTTCACAAGGGAAAAGGGTCCTATCTGAAAGGGAAAGAATAATATATAAAACCTATGCGTATTTTAATAGTAGCTTTTGGTTTATTTTTATGTATTTTGGAAGCTAAAAAAGCCTGTTTCTCGTTTTGTATCATGCAACTTGTATGCTTAAAATTTGCAATATATGTATATAGCTTGTTTTCTTTGGCTCCCAAAATAACCACACCTGTGTTTTTTTGTCATTTATTTTGCTGTTTTCTTTCTTTTTTTTAATTTTGTTTCGCTTTGTTTGCTTTCTTCCCAGGAAAACCTAACTGGGAGTTTCTCTCCAGTGCAAGAGAAGACTGACTTGGTCTCTATTCTGTCTTTCACAGTTACATAATGACCGCACGGGTTCCATCTGGGGTGAACCATCTTAGTTGAAGACAGTGTGTTACAAACTCTTGCTAACTGCCTTTTAAACTTTCAAGAGTCTGTCTTAAATTGCTCCGTCCCAAAAAGGAAGGCCAGAAATCAATAAAATTTTACAAACTCTGCCAAAGTCTGCAGTGCTTTATACCCACAGCAACTCCGGGAAGATGACTTTTTTTCATTTGCTATTTGCAGTATGGAAGGAAAATTTCATTTGCCCCCACAGCTCTTTTGCCAATTTCACTACATTAAAACTATATTCGCTTCCCAAAACTGTTATGCCTGAATCACATAATGGTGATGAAAACTGCAAGACAGAGTTGAAAGCTACTGTACCTCTTGGTTTGAAATCAATCTAAATATTACCCACGTGATTGCTGGCACTCAAACACAACAAAGTTTCTCTTCACAGAGAATTAAGGTCAAGTACAGCTAAAAAAAAAACAATGTAAAAATTGAGTGTAACAATGCTAAAATCACATTTTTCTGGTATTTAAGCTCTTCAACTTCTTGAAGACACAGTCTCCAAATGGAAGACAGAGCTTTGGTAAAATGGGAGGCAAATATGTAATGGAAAAGGACAAATATACTTACAAAATAAAAGAAAGGATTGAATGAATCATCAGTTAAAAGCACTGTATAAACATATAACATGAGTTTGCAGTCTAAAATGAGCTAAATGGACCCATATTACCAGTTTTACTTGTAGATGTGGAACTGAGGCAAAGTGAGATTTTGGCTCCAACTTGGAAAACTATTTGAAAATGTTCTTAATTTAAAGCATACTATGTAAATATGGCAGATTTGACTGGATTAAATATGGTAAAGGTGAGGAACATGCCTTGAGCACAGTACATTCTTGAAGGCTCTTGAAAGGGGATTACTTATTTAGCTCTTGCTCTTGGCACCCACCTCCAGATTGTGTGCACTCAAAACTCATCTTCCTGTACTGCAGCATAGCCTTGAAGAGGTTAACAAACAGAAGTCCTTCATTTGTAGTCTTTGAATTCCTATAGGTTTTTAGTTCTTCTCAGAACATGCTAAAAAATGTTTCAAATGCTTCAGCTTCTCTTCACATAATCTCCACCATCTTTCCATAAACCAAACAATGCCTTGATTTTGTTCTGTCATGCCCCATGCATAAGTACCTTCAGAAATCTTTATGGAATAAAAGTTCCATTTCAACTAATATGTGACCAAAATGGCAAGAGCATATGACAGAATTTTGTAATCCAGGTCTTCTGTCATGCAGACATTTGTTCTTCTGTAGAGTCAACCCTGCTATTAGTCAATGTGTATTTAATTATTTGCTCCATAATGGAACACCTTCAGGACCACTCACTGTGGCAGAAGATGTTATGAGTTCATGAAAAAGTTAAATTCCTTCAAGCAGAAGAAGAATCTGAACCCTACACACTCAGAACAGCAGTCTAAAACCTGAACTAAAAGACATTGAAAGAAGCAGCAGCAGCCTATACTGCAGTTAATTTTTCAAAGGCAATATCAGTACTGTTTGACTACATACACACACACACTTACTTTCTAAATGAAGTTGTTAAATAACCGTCCAACACTGCACTTAGATCTATGAATCCAAGTAAGGACACTCATGCCACCCAGAGAAAGGTGTTTAACACTTTTCAGTATTTCTTTCTTCTTTCTATACTTTATGTAGGAGTGCACTCATTGTTCTGAGCTTTAACAGTCATTTACATGATTCTTCATTCATTCCAGTAGTCCAGTCATCGGAAGATACCTGTTATAACTCCTTGAATTGTGCTGTTCTACTGAGCTGGTGCTGCAAGGAGATTATTTCACTGCCTGCATCAGTGAAAAAAACCTCATATTAACCCTGTTTTTGTAAACCAACTTTTCAGATGTGAGCATCTTCCTATGCACAGGAAGGCAAGGCACTAACTTGGGTTCTGAGAATTCCCCTGGCATCTCCATCCTAAAGCTAAGTATTCCAAACAGCAATGCTAAAATTTTAGATTTAGCAGATTTGGCAGAGCCATCCATACACTAAAGAAAAAAAATATTTGTTAAACGAAACTTTTTTTGAAGGTTAGATATATTTTTCTAGCCTGGTAAGAGGTAATAGAATAATATTCATTTCTATACCTACCTTATACCTTCTATACTCCATCTCTTAGTGATTAACAGTGTTCAGAGCCACAGAACATCTACTGACAACCAGAGAGGAGAAGAGGTCCACCTTGATACTCACTCTCAGCACTCTACATTTCCTCCTATGCTTTTCGTCCACATTGCCATTTTCTGCCTCCAAACCTCAAACCCAGCCTGTTGTCCAGTCCTAGAGTTCTTGTCTTCTTTCCAGACCCATACAATGCCTGTCCCTACCTCCAGTTATGCATAAAACTTTACAAAATGTTTCAGATACCCAAATATTGATTTTGAGAACTGTTTTAGATGTTCGAAGAAACATCTATAAGAGATTGCAGGTAAGCCACAGGACAGTAAGTGGGTGCCAACGGACCTTTAGAAATGCAGCTGGAGACCAGGTGAAATATACATGGGTGTGCCTACTTGATGCTCTGTGCAAGCATTTTAGAATTGCTCTCCATATACTCTGTCATCATATATATCTTATATCTCTGGATAGACTAATTTCTATTAGCGTTTTCACACAGCTACTAGTTTAGTTGCACAGCTACTATTTTACATGCTTTTAGGGGAGGAAAATTTAGTATCACACATCTGTCCCCTTGAAAAGTTTGTATGTATCTATGCAAATTATATACACCTGCATACAGGCTTGACTACGGGAAACATTGCCTGTATGAGCCATACAAAGTAAAATTTAGCATAACTTAGGATAATCAAGCTTCAAGAGAAACTTTTCATTCTTTAAGTATAAGTTCACATCCATAGCTCTACATCCGTCATCAAAGCTAATCATTCATCTTAAAGAAGTTTTACTGTTTGATTATGTTTCTTTTACCCTGTTTTTATTCATTTGTTATCAGCCTTTTTTCAATAATACCTTTTATGGAAGTCAGCCCAGAGTTAAAGACTCACATTTAGATGAGAATGCCAGTATGCCTCTGTGATTTGATTAGCTAAAAGATATTTTTTTCTTTTTTTTTTTTTTTTTTTTTTGCAAAGAGTTGAAATCGTGCTTTCTGCTTCTAAAAATGCTACTAATTTTGTAATGGTATAAATAATGATCTTTCCAAGTTACAAAGCCAAGCCCCATACAGACTGGTACAATTGTTGATTCTGTCTTTTCAGACACAAAAAAAGAATCTGCTTTGTTAGTTTGTTGATAAATCAGAGGTTTGTTTCTATCTCAGTCTATTGTTCAGCATATACCATAGGCAGAATAGAATGAGTTAAAGATATGATGTTTTTATTTGCTTGCCATTGTTGCTTACAGAACATTTATAAAAAGCTTTTTTGGGACTCCTTGTAATGGTGGCGAAACAATTTGTTTTGGGAATTAATCTGTTAAATAGGAAATGTTTCCAGTTTGTTTTCCAAGCTATAATGATGTGACTGAATTCAGAAGTGCCCTTGAAAATCTGCAATGTAGAATGGTATATACACAACACATTTATTCTATACAGTGCCAAGGAATCTACTAACAACAAATAAATACATGCTGTTTTTCATAATGTAATAACTGGTACTGATTTTGATTTCATTTTCTCATTTTATTTCACCTCTGATATACCATTTGCAGTAACTCGCCGAGGTCTCAAGTCATCACAGAACTTAAGCATGCACTAGGTTTTCAGCACCATGAATACAACTCTGCCTATCTAGGCTGATGATGCTCTGAGGTGCTACTCAGTGTTATGCTTTGCATTTCCTATGCAGCCCTTGAATCTTCCTGATTCTTTAAATCAGTCTATTAATTCTGGTTTCTGAGAGCTCAGGTCCTATCTCAGGGACAATTAGTGATTGGTGATAAAGAAAACATGGTTGGTCCCCTTTACTTCTCTTACCTACTGCATTAATAAGCCAAATTAATAGCTTGAAGTGAAGAAAATCAAATATCCCTTTCTATTTTTGTAGGGAGCTGCTGTGTGCTTTAGCTTTCTGAACAGCTAACCTACACAGTCCTTGTTAAGTACTAAGTATCAATGCTGAGTCAGTTAATGAAGTAGTTGTAAGTGCTTAAATATATGATCAATATTAATGATCTGCTTATATTTTTAAGCAGAAGACAAAACATTTTCTGCTTTGTGAACCTTTGAATTGTAACAAGTCAAATGTACAGGTTTTTTAGCAAAAAAGAAAAAAAGTGACAAATGATCTTATCATTGATTCAAATTGAAGAAGTAGAGGGAAAACAGTGGCACAATTTAACTCACTTCTCCAAAATCTACATTCAGGTCTTTAGTTATCTAAAATTGCTAGAGAAAAATCCTTCAATCAAAGGTCAGCCAGCCAGTTGGGAAAAAAAAAGCCATTATGCAGGAAACAATTTATTCAGAAGATTTAATGGTATCTTAAGGTCTGAAACATAGAAAAATTAATGACTTCAACAAAGAAAAAAAGAATTTTCACTTAAAAATATTCACTTATCTGCAGCTTCCTTACCCTTCCTTACATCAACATTTCTATCCACAAAGAAAACAATATTGTACTTTCTCTAGAAGTAATACTTTAAATTCACCAAAAATTAATTTCAAGATGTGGAAAAGAAAACATTATCTGTGTTATCATCCAATCGATAGTGCTACTTCTGTTGAAGGTAGTCATTAGTTTAGAGAGAGAGACATGGGGATATACCACAGGTGCTTGATCCTGTCACAAGAAGATTCCTGAATTCCCACTGACAGTGTCATTTTCTTTCAGGAGCATTGAAAGTCTCATCCGGCACAGTAGGCTCCATAGGATACCTGTCACTCTTGTGCATTTCAAGTTTCAGATGTCTGTATTTTCCATATTAGTAGTTTTCCATATAGGAAGGAGGTTACTCTATGTGCTAGGCAACAGGCTGGCAACCCCCTAGGGTTCAGTCCAAGGGGGAAGAACTTGGCCTTGAGGCTATGCTGTAATGTTTATATCAAAGTGATGCTGACACATAATGAGAGCAAAAGGCAAGAAATTTACCAACAAATAGCTGCTTTGAAAGCAGCTTGTTTTGAATGTCGATGTCTTTGTTCTGCTCTGTTCAGCAAGCTGGCAACTTGACATAGGGGGCGTTACCTGGTACATTTTGTTCTTGGTACTTGTATACAGAAGAGGACAGTAACTTGTCTTTGTTTGACTACATCTATATCTCTACTGATAGTTTCAGTCATATTGCAAGCATTCATTATCCTAGCAACAATTTAATTCCAAAATGATCTCTCCAAAATTCCTATTAGTCTGGTCTTTCAAACATCATTACTAAGTTCATCCAAATAACAAGAAAACAGACATATAAACTCAGCCTTTTTTTTTTTTTTTACACTTATAATTTTATTTAGCTCTCTCCCACCTTCAGCTTCCCAGTAAATAGTCATGGACTTAAAAGCAAAATAAACACTTACAATTCCTGCATGTAGAATATTCTGCATATTATAAATAGCACAATTTAAATGTATTAAAATATTAATTTTTATTTTAGTTTTACATTTCTTACATTATTACAAGAATGTCTCCTTTTATTTAATCTAACCTCTTGGAACTTTATTTTGAGAAAATATTAAATTGATATCTCTCTAGGAAGCTGTTGTTCTTGAAAGTAGGGTATTTGACTGCTAATATCTGCTAGTACAATACCTCATAGCACTCAAAGAGGTTTCAGATGAGCAATAACTGCTGAATTCATTCTGGACACCATATGGAGGTAGCAACATGAAAAGCATTGCTACCTGAGACAGAAGTGAATTGCCTTTGACCTGCCTTAGCTCACCTCTGTAGACATGGACAAACAGAGGAATAGGCGTGGGTTTGCTCTCAGTGTTTCCTTTAGGAAAATCTAGAATTGATCACAAAGTTAGGCTTCCCACACACAGTTTTTCTTTATCTCTCTTCCCAGTTCGGCACTGTCTTTAGGAGAACTGGCTTCTCTTAGCCAGCCTCATGTTCTGTCCAAAAAGAATCAAAATAATTGACATTTACTAATTATCACAGTGATGTAAGAGACAGTGTGTGAATATTCTTAAATATGTGCATCAATAAATACTTAAAGGTATACTTTTATATCTTTGTAGTCATACATATCTACACAGCTTAAGCAAACTGAACATATTCAAGCCCATGGGATCAGATAAGATGTCTCTGGAGGTGCTGAGGGAGTTGGCTGCACCTTTGACAGGTCATAACAATCAGAGGAGCTTCCCAATGATTGAAAAAAGACACCACCACATCCATCTTTGAGAACAACAAGAAGGACTATTTGGAGAGCTACAGGCCCATCAGCCTAAACTAGGTCCCTGGAAAAGTTATGGATAAAATCCACCTGGAAACCATGTCCAGGCACATGAAGAACAAGATCATGGTTGGGAACAGAGATCTAGGAATTACCAAGAACAAATCATGTCTGACCAATTTGTTTACCTTTTATGATAAGATTCCTGGCTGCCCTCTGAAGGGCAGAGAAGTGGATATTGTACATGTTGACTTTAACAGAGTCCTTGATGTGATCTTGCATAGAATCCTTACAGTCAAACTGGTGAGGATAAATGGATAAATGGGCTTGAAGGTGAGAAAAAAATTGGCTGATCCTCAGTTGTTAGTGGCATTCCTCAGGGGTCCATACTGTGGCTTATATAGTAAACATCTTAATGTCCTGTACAATGGGACTGAATGCACCAAGCCATGCCAAGCTGTGGGGAGCTGCTCTTCACTGAGATCTTGACAGGCTGGAAAATGGTCTGAAATAACCTCATAAAGTTCAACAAAAGCAAATGCAATTTTCTGCTAGGGACAGGTGCAACAATACTCTATTTGGATGCTAGTTGGAAAAAAAAAAAAAAAAAGCAACTGTGCAGAAAAGGACCAGAATGTCCCAGTGGACAACAAGTTGAACATGACTCAGTGGCATGTATTGGCAGAAAAAGCAGCCAACTACGTAGTGTATTACCAGGAGCGCAGCCAGCACTGGAAGGAAGTGGTGACTCCCACCCACTGAAGCACTTGCAAGAATGCACCTGGAGTACCATGTCCAGTTTTTTGTACACCAGTGCAAGAATGAGATTGACATACAAGAGCAAGTCCATTAGAGGCCAGATTGTTAGAGGATTGAGATACCTTTTACATGAAGACAGAATGAAGCAATTTGATTTGTTCAAGCTTAAGAAGAGCAGGCTAAAGGGAGATTTTGCCAAGGTATACAACTACCTAATAGATGATATGAAAAAAACAGAGGTAGACTGTTCTCAGAAGTGCCCAGTGCTAGGATAACTAGTAACTGACATAAATTGCAAGAAAGGAAATTCTGATTAGATAGTAAGAATTTTTTTTTCCATTATGTCAAAGATTGGAACAATTTCCCCAGAAATGTGGAGTCTCACAATCCATATCACTGGAGACTCTCCAAACCCAACCTGACAAGGTTCGAAGATATCTGGTTTAGGCTGACACTGCTTTCAGCAGGGTTTTGGCCTAGATGCCCTTTAAAGGACCCTTCCAACTTGTTTCTCTGGGATTGTGTATCTCCTGCCCTACACAAGTGCCAAGAAGCACCTAATAAGGATGAGGTTCCCACTGAGAAAGATGTTCTTTAAAATCACAGAGACATGTGATTCCAAGAGCTTTTACATCAAAAAGGAAGTAATCATAAGTGTGTAGTCTAGCCTGAAACGTGATCCAGAGCCGGACGGATGGAAGAGATTCTTTGTAAGTCCTATAAAATTAACTAAACAAAACACAAATACCTTACATATTCTCAGAACAAAAAATCTGAACAGGTGTCTGACTGTGGGTTTTTTGGGGGGGCAGGAGGGAGGGACAGAAGGACAGAAGAAGAAAATGTTGGGAGTGGGACCAAAAGATCCCAATGCCAACAACAAAAAAATTCAACTGCTTATGGATATGAAGAAATACAAAGATGTTGCACTGAGAACATGCTTAATTATTCAGGTCATTAGTTGAGCATGAACAGAACTTAGCTGTCTGCCTCATTACTACCTTTCTTCTGATGAAGTCAGATGAAAAAATTGCAACAATTAAAAGCCATGACTATGACTATGTAAAAGTATTCGATATTTTCTGTTGAGATGAAGACACATTATAAAACATTTCCCAACTATGTTTTAAAGCTAGACAATGAACACATTTTCTATAACTATATATTAAAGTTCAATGAATCTCAGCTAACTAATTAATAAGAAGAGTCCATAACAGGAATACAAATCTCCTTGTGTTTTAAAATGTTGTCCTATTTATATATTTTAAAAGTATTTTTTCAGACAATAAATTCTTTAGGTCAGAGTTGACAATTTGAGTATGTATGTAGAAGTGTAACTATGAATGCTGGAATGATTTTCCTTTCCTGTGTGACATGAACTCGCAATATTTATTTTTTTTTTTTGTTAAGATGGACAGTATGGGCTTAAAATCAGCATTCTTGAGCCAAGGTAATTCCTCCAGCTAGTAGCATTCACAACAGGGGCCTTTAAGTTTCAAAGAACTCATCAAAGGTACTTCAAAGAAAAATTTCTTCCTAAACCTTGGACTGGAAAGTGCTTTCATGGATTCAAAATAATGAGCTCTTTCTCCAGAAGCTGGTCATGACACTTTTCTTTAAATGAGGTTCTAATCATTGCTTTAATATGTAGAAAAGGTTCTTGTGAGACTACCCAAAGCCTGAATGATTTTCTCTGACAAAATGGGGAAGGAATTTTCCATTACTAATTCTCACTTTGCAAGTTTCCTGACTATGGTCAATGACATAGCTTAGATCACACCAAAGTTATGGTGGGCAATGCTTACTCCTGAATTCATCTCAGGGTTTGACACAACTCAGCTGTGTTAACTTACCAGGGACAGAAGCATTAAGACTTTTGAGACTTTACTAGAAGAAATTTAAGGCCACAAAGATTTAGAATACCTAGGCTTTAGACTAAAAACAGAGTTAATAACCTCTGTCCTACTTGTAATTCTATTCCTGAATATTCCTTCCAATCACACTGTTTCAACAGAATAAAATTCTCTTTGTAGACATTTCCCTGGGATTATCACAAGAACTGTTATTAGTTAAGCAGTGTCCCTGAATATCAATAGTTTCTCACTGCCAACCTCCATTGTATCAATTATCTGGATTTCATCCACATAGAGAACAAAACAGGTTATATGGCTATAGCATTAAAAATTCACCTCAGTGAAATTTCAAAGGTAATGCTGAATGAGAATGATGGGAATAATTGATTTTGTGATCCAAATTCAGGGCCATGTTTAAGGGTCAAGCATGGGTTTTCCTACATGCCAGCACAAAAGCTGAAAGTAAAATAAGCTGCTTCTGGTTTCCTCATGCCATTCTCAGCTTAGTGCTTTGTTGGCATTCTGGGTGATTTACATTTTGCCCAGTGTAAACCAAAGTCCAGTTTAATTTTTCCCTGGACTCAGGAGTTTTTGAGACATGATTTATCCTCTGGATTTCTCTTTAGGCAACACAGTGATACCACCCATCTAAAACAATGACCACTTGTCTGATAGCATCTGCAGTTGTCAAGCTTTTGATCTTCTACAGGGTACTAAAACATTCTGAAAGACTGGTAAACTTGTGCATATATTTGGACTCATACTTAGTTACAATGATCCTATATATAGAATAATGTGTTACCTGAGTTCTTGAAAAAGTAACAGAGGGAAGAAAACAGAAAAAGTTATTAGACTGAAAAAAGTCTTTATCCTTTCATATTGCTACACACAAACTCTTCAGTGTCATCTTTTCATTTTTATTAACCTAAGATTAGACATCTTATGTAAAATAGTTTCCCTTTTACACGTGTGCTGATGTACCAGTTATACTTGTTCCTTTCTCTTGCTTAGATAGTTCTGTCTCATTCCTTATTTTCTCCCTGGTCTTGATGTGGGTCTAGCCTCTAAAGTTAATACCCAATCTAATCTAGCTTTATGTTCTTAAATAACTAAATATAAGTCTGAAATAATTCCCTGACAGACAATATCACAAACCTGAATATGATTCATTAGATGGGCAATTGCCAGTTTATAATGCTAAGAAGGGTTTCCAGAACTATGTCAGGATGAATGGCAATTCTCATATTCTTTTCCTTCTCCCACATTGAAGGCTCTGAAAAAATCCAGTGCAGTAATGTATGCATGGTAAGTAGCTTTCAGGCCCCCTTTTAAGTCCTATTTACATTTTCTGCCTCTATTTTGACTACAAATTAGGTCCATGATTTTGTTAACTTTCTCAAAATTTAAAATCCTCAATTTATGACACAGTTACAAACCTGAAAATTTCTTCTACTCTCAACAGGAATTGCTGTATTTCACCATTTTCATTTCATTCTTCTCTTCCCTAAAAATATAAGAACTGCTCTACTGGCTCACAACAAAGAGCCATTTATCATAGAATCATAGAATCATTTAGGTTGGAAAAGACCTTTAAGATCATCAAGTCCAACCATTAACCTAGCACTGCCAAGTCCACCACTAAACCATGTCCCTAAGCACCACATCTACCCATCTTTTAAATACCTCCAGAGATGGAGACTCAACCACTTCACCAGTTAATACTGTCTTGACAGTAATCTGAAGGAGAAACTAAAGAAAAAGATATTAAGAAACAAGGCAAATACAAAGTTATAGATCACAGACTTAATGACTGAAGTTTTTTGACTGATACACTCTGCCAGCTATGAGAATCAATGTTTAAAATACTTCTTGAAATAGAGATTATACCTAACCCCATTTTTAAATAGATAACAATGACTTCTTTTCTCTGAATTTGTCTAGTCCTTTCAAAAATCTGTTTACAGTTCTATCGTCTGCAACATTTGGCATTCATGAGCTCCACAGTGTAATTATACATCATACACAAGTTAACCAATTTTCTTTGCTCTAAATTTATTTCTTGATAATTTCAGCCACCCATTTTTTGTTGCTTTCATTATGACAGATACATAATAATTTTGTATTCAGTTTCCACATATCTCATATCTCTCACTATCAGTCTCTTTTACTGAGATTACTAAGCTAAATCTGTGTCCTGTCCATGTTATTGTTCATCCTTTTTGCTTATCCACTGCATACCAAAGTATTTATTAACACTGAATTTCCTCTTATGTTTTATCATTCAGCATTATGAAATATTCCTTCACTTCAGCAGCCAGATTTAAAATTAGTGATCACGAATTTGTATGAAACTGTACATCATGTGCAAACTTTACCCCTCACTATTCATCATTTTCTTCTATCTGCTAAGAATATACTAATCATAAGTCTCAGCAAATATTCTGGTGAGGTTCCAGCTCGTAAACTACACTGAAAATTAATCTTTTATCTTCTTGTTTTTGTTTTTTTTTTTCTTTATTCTTTGCTTACCAAGGCACAGAAGGGCCAGTTCTCTTAGCTCAGGTACTGGTTTTGGCTGGGACAGAGTTAATTTTCCTCATGGAAGTGCTTACCCAGCAGTCAAGTGTCAAGTGCTTCTCACACTACCCCACCAGCAAGCAGGCTGGGGGTGCACAAGAGGTTGGGAGGGGACACAGCTGGGACAGCTGACCCCAACTGACCAAAGGGATATCCCATAACGTATGGTGTCACACTCGGCAATAGAAGCTATGGGAATAAGGAGGAAGAAGGGGACGTTCAGAGTTATGGCATTTGTCTTCCCAAGTAACCATTATGCAAAATGGAGTCCTGCTTACCTGAAGATGGCCGAATATCTGCCAATGGGAAGTAATGAATGAATTCCTTATTTTGCTTTGCTTGCGTGTGCAGCTTTTCCTTTTCTTATTAAACTGTCTTTATCTCAACTCATGAATTTTCACACTTTTACTTTTCCAATTCTCTCCCCCATCCCACTGAGGGGGGGTGAGCAAGCAGCTGTGTGGGGTTGAACCATGACACCGCATTAGAATTTTATCTTTTTAGGAGCAATTGATGTGAGAGCCTCATGAAAGATTTTTGAAAGTACCTTTATCCACAAGCTCATTGATTCTTTAAAGATTAATGAATCTATGAGGCATGAACAAAAGTGGCATGTGTTCTTCTTCCAAATATCAGTTTTATTTACATGCATACTATTTGTTTTCCCTGTTTGCACCAAGACATGACCGTGGTCTACAAAGTTCTTTTTAGTAAAGTGTCATAAAAGTCACCTTCCCTTTTTTTGATATCAAGGACAATTTGAACCATAGGCTGGTTTAATATACTAATTCAGAGACTGGAGAGTCATATCTGAGATTCATATAAATTCAGAGATTCATATCTGGGATTCATAGATTCATAACTGAGTCTTTGATGATTTTATGAGTACGATCCATAACATATTCAGAGATTTCATATCTGAGTTTCTTAAGAGTTCCTTTAGAACTCATTGGGCACCAGGTAGACTGAGTTGGGTAGCAAGATCCTAGCTTCACAAGGCTTTTTAAATTGTGACATTCCTGTTTTGCATTATTCATAAACTTTGTTATACATTTGAACCACCTTCTTGTCTAACAGTCATTCATGAAAGATACACTCAAACATCTTGTTATAAGCTGTAGTAATACCTAAAACACCTGCAAAAAACCTGTTTTGCTCTGACAGGAAAAAGATCTTTTTTTGAAAGAATATCTGTATTTTTTCTCCAGACAAAACATAGAAAACTGTAGAGATCATAGAAGAATTTTTGCTTTTACACTTTTGAAATCTCTTTTAGATATTCGTGCTTCACCTGTGGTTTATTAGATACAATATACTGTGATTAAATACATATGACAGATAATAGTTGCTAATATTTCAAATATCAAGGAGTAAATTCTCCACTGATGGAGTTATGCCACTGCAACCTGGCCCCACAGTACAGGCTCATTTCCATTTGTGACAGATGAAAGTCTTTGGAAGCATGGAAACTTCAAAGACCATAACACCGAGATGCACAGCATTATGGATGCATAGATTCAAGAAACGGTTGTTCTATCAAAGCTGGGGGGTAATTAATGCAAATCCCTATACTTTCAAGCAGGTAAATAAGCATGAAAGCCTCCCCCATTTCTGCAAAATTGCATATATTGGTTTGTTTTGATTCAAGAAGCTGATGAAGAAGTCTAAAAATATGACCCTTGTCAGGAATAAGACACAGATACATTTTCTAGACTCCGAATTAGATTTTAAGTGCTATGTAAATATGATAAATATTAATTAGAGTGAAGCTGGAGAGAAGGCTGAAGCTTACGAAATGGTTTTAAGAGAATGAAACATGATGTCATGAATGTCTAATCAATTAAGTAGAAAGCAAGAGACATGAGACATTAATGTGATACCTGTCTGAAGTCAAAACTGTAACTCCTTTCATTATTTAATCAAATGGTGTAACAGTGACTAAAAGATGAACAGAAAATGGGTTTATCTCTTTTTTTTTAATATTATCCTTATCATTTTTCCTATAAGCATAAGAAAGTAAAAACAGAAACATTTTCAGAAGAAAGAATTTCCAAAAGAAAATTCACTTTGAAACAAGATAATATTTTTTGTGGCATATGTGGAAAAGGAGTATTGCACCTCTACAGTTATTGACAATTCCACGTTTTGCCTTCTGGGAAAAGTCACATTCCCCTAGAATTTCCAATAAGCTGCAGCAAGGTGAACATTTGTTTGTAGATTTTTTATGGTTGGTTTCACCTCACTACAGCTACCAGAGGCAGAGTAAGGATACAAACCTCACAGGCTCTGACAACCCTTCTTGGAAGATGCGTGTCATTTCAACATTCATCTGAAGGGAGGGAGCCGAGGAACTATAATTTAAACAAAACAGTATATTTCAGAAAAAAACAAGCACATTTTGAAAGAAAAGGTAACTCCAAGACTAGCATTCAGCTTTGTGTCTAAAAAGTTTAAATGTCTTTTTAGTTGAAGTCACTGCTAAAAATACATCACTGTATTCATCAAAATGTTTCAGCCCTGACAGACATGGGCTAATAACTGAAAAATAAACCCCCCATCTGTTTCCTTAGTACACATCTAAGGACTGTAAAAAGATTCTTTTGAATATTTTGTTTTCCACTGATCCTGCAAATAACTTTTTTTTCTTACTAATTCTATCATTGCATCATTGGATAGATTGTGGGGGTGTTTGTCTTATCTTATCTAACAGATGGGTAGCTATCTTGCAGTCCAGATTATTTCTTGCAAAGCTTCATTTTATTCTTTTAATTTTATCTCCTTTTCTTTCCCATACTAATGAAGTTTTCAGCATTCCTCTCTGAAAGATCTGCATTCACATAACAAGAATTACACAAATTTATGCCAAAGTTCCAAGAGAGACCCTGATTTTCACAAACAGGTTTCTATGGTGATACTTTTTACACATCTTTTCATAAGCTTTACAGTACCCTTTATCATGTTAATCTTCTAAAATATATTTAAATAAAGTTCCATAATAGCTGTGTTTGGAGTTTGGCCAAAGTCCATATTTTTTCTTTGCTTGTTGGGGTGTTTTTCTTCTCTAAAAAACATGTATTTCACAGCTTGGTTTTGTTTGCTCAGTCTGTTAATATATGATCCTCTTTAAATAAAGCTTTATGCATAGGTTTCCATCAGAGGCTTTTCTAATCTATTGGCCATCTTTTGCTGATTTGCATTTCTAGTAGCTAATAGCATTTTGCCAATTTAACTAATGTCACACAATGAAGATTTCAGTTGTAAATAATTTAGCTTGCACAGTAACTAGAAGTTTGTATACTTATGTGCTTAATAGAAATTGACACATTTTTACCCGGTCTCTCTGTTTGCAGTTGTTTTACATATACAGCAATGATTTTTCTAAAACATACACTAATCTTTATACTTATTGAGCAAAATCTCAAAAACTTTCTTCCTATCATCAGAAGATAGATCTGTTTCAAGTCCTTGAAGTCATAGATCTGCTCACACGTCAGAAATCAAGAATGACAAATCAGGAGTCACAAATCAAGATTAAGGGCCATAAGTCATGTGATCAGAATAAGACCAAACAGAAAGTATTAAGAAAATACTTAACTTCCATTTGTCTATCATGTCTATAAATTATTATAGATTTTAGAAGTATCTTCTCACCAGCTGGTAGCTTCCTTATTTAAATTAGAGCTGTTGTTGGAATGTTGCTAGAACATGTTATTTTGTGGTATAGCAATAGGGGGTGAGAGGAGTCAAGGATCTAGGCAGAGATCAAGGAGAGCTTCTGCTGTAGTCAGTCACAGTTCTTTCAACATTGTTCCAGACCCTGAACACTCATATAACTGCTCAGTAGCAATACCACCAATGCATTATAATCCCTGCCTCCTAAGCAAAGTGTACTGAGATTCAGATTAATGGCAACTCCTTTACCCTCACTGTAAGGTTTCTAAATAAAAGGTTTTCTTAGACTCATTCTTCATGTGAGGGAAAACAGCATTCTTGATCTTCCGGTCTTCATTGTAGGGAAATCTTCTGATAAGAGGTGTTTCTGCATACATAGGATTACATCATTTTTGAAGACGGTGTCATGATCATAGCATGGCTTCAGAATGTAGATAGACTTTCCAATACTCTCTTGGACTCCATGTCAACACTGACAAATAATATGGCTTTTGGGCAGGAAGCAGGAAGGACAGCACACTAGCCTATGCCTTTCCCTGGAAGGTGCGATGTCCATTCTTTGGTCCCAGGTACAATTTTTTCAGGGTCACAATGTTCTGATACCATCCTATCTGCCTATTAAATGAAAAATATCAGTCCACGATGTCAAAGGAAAAAGTCTTAGGACTCTGACACTACAAAAACTGTTGAAAAATGTTACCTGCTCAGGTTTCAGTTCAGTGTCAGTGACTATCACTTCATGTGTAGGTGGGATTCATCTTCCTGGCTTTAGCCCTCTGAGAAGTATGCATTGACACTAAGAGAGTTGAGTAAAATCAAGAGACACTTGAAAGAAATAGGTATTTCCAGACAGTGATTCACCTGACTGTAAAATACAGAGAGTGAACAGTGTCCTGGAGATGTCTTTCTCTTTCACTCCTTTGATTATTAGATAATGACCTGAGACTACATGCTTAATTCTAGCCATTTACTAGCTGAGATTCATATGCTCACCTTCATATGTTATATACCCTTCATCACTCTACACACTCATTCTTATATTGCATATTCCTCAGGGGGAGGAGAATATTATCCTCTTACAACTTACATGAAATTCAAACAAAAACTGTATTTAAAAATATTGCTATAATGAATTTATCAAAGGTTTATTTCTTAAATCCCTGCTTAGCAATCTGTTTATGATAGTGTCCTTCATCTGATCACAAATAGGTATTATAAACTATTTACAGCAGACTTTTTCTTATATTTAACTGATCACTACTTTCTGCCACTTTTTTGACTATTAAAACCTCCAGATGCTTTCAAATTGTACTGTGATTCATACAGCTTTTTTGAAATTATTGCTTCCTTTATTCCATCTTCAGCAATCAGTTTTATGTTATGCATTCCTCTTAATAAGCTAATTCATGCCAGGTGCCAGTTTTTCTCATCTACTTTTAAGAAACCAAATGACAAAGAAAGTTAATGATGAAAAACTGCACCATTGGGAGGTCAAAGAGTTCATTTTCTGACACAGACTCATTAGATGATGTGGCATACACCAAGGGTGGCATTGATTACCATAGCCTCTGTACTTTTAAAGGTTAATGATCAGGATAATTAGCTGACCTATTGGAACCAGATAACATTCAATTGAGATAAGTGACAGGTGACTGTAGTTATTAAAATAGAACAAAAACAGACTCTCTGATGTTGCCACTTATTAAAAATTACACGTAAAAGAAACTGCAGAAAACATCAACTGTCTCTTTTAGGAAGGTCTAGTTTAACACTTCCCATTCCCTCTATTCTATCAATACCTTATTGCCCTAAATATCTCGTCTGTAAAAAAGATTAGAGAGGTAGATGTTTAGGAACAGATGCTCTGGTGGCAATTTTAAGATATAGTTGGTCACATATGAAAAACCGCAACAGAGAGATTTAAAAGCAACCCATGTGTTTATTTTGACAGCATTATTCTACAACCAGAGTGAGAGTCTATAGCAGCCCCATGAGAAACCTATTTTTATTAAAAATATTTCATCACGTTCTATTTAAATGTGTGACATTGCTGGGAAAAAGGTTGTTTCTTTTCCTTTAGCTGTAGGAATTTTAACTTGGAGACAAGCAAAAGAAAGTGTGGAAGATGTTTGGTTAATAATTTCCTTCATCACAGGAACAAGCACCTTCTTGACACTTAGGAGATTTGATCCAGAAAACTCATTGGCCCTATGTAATCAGACAACATGTCTCGGCTCTGGAGGATCCCTGTACTGCTGTTTTTTTTCTTTTGTTTTGATGTTACTCCTGCACTGTGTTAGTGTAGACAGCACAAGAAGTAAGATCTGCATAAGTCATGTCTTTTACCACTCTAGCTGGTGGAACTGGAAAATTGGACAAGAAAGGCATAAAAACCCATCCTTACTTGTGAGACAGAGATATTGCAATAGATATTTCATAAAGTCTTATTATCAAGTTCCTGGAAGAAGCAGCATATGTAGAAACACAGACCTAGGAGGGATAACCAGGGCTATTAAAGTCAGTCCCATCTATGAGGTGGAACTTCAGAAGAGTCCACAAGATCACATATTCTTGTCCTGTTTCACATATGGAGAGTTACAAAATGTTCTCCCCATA
Source organism: Nipponia nippon (assembly GCF_047370975.1). Taxonomy (NCBI): domain Eukaryota; kingdom Metazoa; phylum Chordata; class Aves; order Pelecaniformes; family Threskiornithidae; genus Nipponia; species Nipponia nippon. Next base: position 70,180,598 of record NW_028262336.1, on the reverse strand, counting down.
GTACTTAGGATTTTTAGTACATGAAGTACAAAAATGTAGGAAAAAACAGACAATGCTAAAGGTTAGATCAGGAAGCAACAATAGTTTTGGCCTTTGAAACTTCAGGGAATTCCGGAGCTGAAGATGTCTCTGCTTCATCTTAACACAAAGAAGAACAGATCCTATGAATACAAATAAGGAAAAATTTCTTCCCTGATATAAAATCAAATGACACTCTAGCCCTGAGAATATGAGAAAAAGTCTTCTGAGATTTTTTCAGTATCAGTACCACCACAGCACTAATCAACATTTCCCTTCTAACTCCTGGTGCTTCAGAGGAAGACCAAAAAAGCCCTGTGAGCCAAGAAAGGGAAACTCTTGGCCCAAGCAGATTCTTATTCCCTGGCAATTGGATAATTAATTTAACAGAAGCCAAACGGATATCTACAGTTTCTTAGGGACTTCAAGAAGTAATTAGCATAGCTGTCTTTTTAGCATCACACATTCACTTAAGTTAAGGTTTTACTGGTTTGTTTTCTTGGTACATATAGTAATGTTATGTTTTCATACATTTTTATGAGGAATGTTTGGTATCATTTCTTAAAGACAGACTAAGCTTATACTAATAAATTAAGCAATGACAGGGAATGTTCCTGGTTACTGGAACATGATCATCTGAACTGTTAAAGTGTTAGAGCTATTGTGGCACATTTGTGGCCAGTACTAATTATCACATTTCTAAAGCATTTCTGTGCATGTTTCTGCAGCTAACACAGGCCAGGGACCATTTCCAAAAGTCAGTTTGCATGTGACCACACTGTTTTGTGCATAAAAAGGTTCAATATTGCTATCACAGACTCTTCTCTATCAGCTGGCCTCAGTGCTACAGAACAGTTCAAGATGTGCTAAATTTGCTAATAAGGGCTCTGGCTTTAGCGAAATCCTTAGATCCTGGATTCAGCCAATCTCATAATAAAGATACATCCTTTTCATCAAGAACACTTTGTTTTTAATTCTGGCATGTTTTATTCAGGGCATGGTAATGTTTCTGATGACTGCAATGATAAAATCCAGAAAAGCAAGAATGATCTAAGATTTCAATATCTAGCCGATGAGGAAAGACTGAAAGAGCTGGGTTAATTCTCTCTGCTTAAGGAAAATTCTAACCTATAAACTTGTAAATCTTTGTGGCAAAGAGAGAGGAAATGTGTTCTTCAGGGCCAATGAGGTTAGGACAAGAAGGAATGGGCATATGTAACAGTGAGGGAGATTTGTATTAGATATTAAGAAAAGCAAAGTAAGTGGAAGGATTTTAGTAGCACTGAAATAGATCACAGATTCCTGAATGATCATTCCTGGAATTTTTTAAGAAAAGTTGCAGAAAACATTAAGAATTATATAATTGATAAAATGCTAGACAGAGAAACAATGTAGAATGCACTGAAGGTGCTTTCTAACTTGATTTTGTTACAATTTTCTGAGCATGATAACTGTATATAACAAAAAAGCAACCATTAAATATTTGACACTGTCAGATAATTTTATTTTGTTGAAAAAATACAATAAAATTGAAAACCTTTTATTATTATTTATTGACTATAAGTATACTTTGTTTCAGTATTAAGTCATGGCTGATGAGAGAGGTAAAGAGAATAAAAAGTAATTATTTACATTAAATTTTATACCACATTTTTGCATATATCCGAAATGTGAGCATTCATGATGATTTTTTTCCAAGTACAATAATGATAGGTTTTTTTTTTTCCCTTCACTAAATTTAAATGTGTTCTGTCATCATTGTTCTAATTACTTTCAAATTAATTCATTTTCCACATCTTATTATTTTAGGAAGAGGTCTCCTGTTTCATTACTATACTTTCTTGCTCAGTTTCTTTGGTTATGCTGGCTACTTCAGAAAAAAAAGCTAGAAATTCCACAATTTTTAGCTTCTAATTTCCCTAATTCCACATTCAGCTAAAGAGATTATTTTACCACATAATGTCTGTTGTAATAAAGTAGAAAACAACCTTATTTTTCTCCCCTCTCTCTGTCTAGGTTTTTATTTCATTGCACTAAATCTGGCATGGCTGTTGATAACAGCTGTTCCACTTTTCCTTTCTTCAAGTACTTCATTCTAGGTTCTTAATGCAGTCAGTCATTTACCTAGTAAAATAAAGAAGACATGGATCTTCCCCATATAAACCTTCATTTAGCTGGGCTTGACAATACAGTAGTATTGCTCAAAGATGTGTGAACAGGCAACTGGGATACCTGAAGCCAGATACATTTAAGTAGCTCACAGTAGGTCATATATAAGAAAAGGATTACAACAGTAGAAGGAAAAGCAAGAAGTTTTGCCTCTGGCTACCTCTGGGGCATTTGAAGTAGTGTTGTAATTCTAGCAGGACCAGCATAGTGAAGCATATATTGTAACATAAGCTGCTTGTAAAGTAGTTGTAGAGATTAAGTGTCTTCTAAATGCTTAATTTTAATTGGAATGTGATTAGCCTGAAGGCATAAAAGTATGTTTAATATATTTTTTCTTTTAATACTTCAATAAATAGTTACAGAAAATACTTAATGAGACTTTCATAACAGTATTAAAATACAGTTGATTTCCTTAGTTTTCTCTTGCAATGAAAAAGTTACAGAATCAAAGTTTTAAGCTAGTATAGAAAATTGTTTTTAACTCACTATCTCACAATTTACTGAAGCTGAATACTGAAGATATTGATTCAATTGAATATTTATATACATATGCAGAACCTTTACAAAACAAAACATTCAATTGCAAATATATATGTGCAAAAGAATGACATGAAATGTCAAAAGAATGAATGAAATGACTGTATACAATTTTTTAATAGGAAAACAATGTTCATCTGAATAGTGGATTGGATAAACACATTTTAATTATTTAGAAAGAAGCCTTTCTATCTATGAGAGGAAAAAATAGGTAGAAAACCACTTTTGTCTCCCCAGTAATGACTGAGCCACAGGGACTTTTTGTGCTAGAGTAAATTGTACAGCTCTGTGCAGTCCTTTTTCTTGTTTCCTTCTGTGTTTTACATAAACTATGTAAATTACATGACATTTTAAAACAAAATAATTAAGACTCAAGAATAGCTTTATGAATTAAAAAATATTCTTTTTTATGTCAAGCTTAATACCAATATAGACAACTCCTTTAGCAATTTGTCTGGCATGTATCTGTGAGACTCTTGATATGTATGAAGGGACTATTTTTCAGACTTTTTATCTGTGGTAATACTAAACATAAAGATTACAAATTCTCTGGAACTAGGCGGACCTTCTCTGTTCCTTCCACACAATAGACAACGAGACCTACTAGATCTCTAGGAAGCTCTGTCCAGTTGTGATTGCCATCCAGACCTAATCCATTAATTCCTATGGGGTGATAAAAATATACTCATTTTGCTTTTCTTGAAAATGCAGTTTCTGTGCCTCCAAACAGACTCTAACTGTTAGGCCACCTCCTGTCTTATCGACAGAAAGAAGGAACAGAACAAAATTCACTCCTGGTTCTTGTTTTAGAACAGTAATTATCTCTACAAAATTATGCCACACTTCTTTTAGGGAGGAAAGGGCTCAGTAAGCTAAGTTTTATTAATGCTTCATGTCTCTGTGCATCTGAAACATCACCATAACCAAGATTAAGTTTCTGTGACAGCCTTCACCCCTAATTTTCTTTATGCTGCTTTGTGTCAGACCTAAGTTGGTTTCCTAAAGGGCACTGCCTCATTCAGGCAGTCTGAAATCCAGCTCAAGGGCAGAAAATCTTTCTTCCAGTATGGTGTTATTGATAAATTAATTCCCTATTCTTTCTTGGTTATTTGTTTGTTTGCGGCTTTTTATGCATGTATGTTTGACTTTACTTCTAGACCTCCCTAAATACACTGTCATATTTTAAGGCAAACATAGACTGTATATTTCCAGCATAGCTCCCCTGTAAGTTCACTTAACTTGCTTTCACACCTGTGCTATCACTAATTGCTAGTTTACCTCCCTGGCTATAAACATTTATAGTCTACAATTACTCTGTGCACTAATTATCTTGAATAGCTGGTTTGGGCAAGGGAAAAAGTCAATGGGAAAATACATATCCTTGTTTTCTAGCATTGGAAATATACAGTCTTCCTGTAACATTAAGACAGTATATCCATCCTGGTTTTCTGAAATTAATTATCAGAGCCACATTTTTTTTTTTAAGCTAGTCCAGTCAGGTAAGTTGAGATATGCATGAAAGACATAACATTTGCAATTTGTATAGCATACAACAGTGAAAGCTTTCTTGAAATCTGTAAAAATATTTTACTAGAATTCACAAACAAAAAACTCTAATCCTTGACTGAACTAAGTGGCAGAGTGGGAGAACAGATTTCAGCTACGAAGGTTAATTAGGTTATGAGGAGTTTTCAAAACTCTTGCTTCATTGGCAGTTGGAAAACATGAACACCTTTGAGCAAATGCAACTGGTGTGAAGGGTGAGATATACTCTTACAGATATTGAGGTCTCCTCTGCCCTTAGTCTGTGAAAAAGGATATTTAAGCTTTTACCATGAGGAACCTTTAACTTGGACTCATTCATCTTTGTTTCATTTTCTCACTTAAACACTTCTGTCACCCCAGACAATTGCAGCTCCTGTTCAGACTGCCTAGGTGATGTTGTCTCACTAAGATGCCTGTAACAGAACCTGAATGTACTGGCCTGAATTCTCTGTCACATGATCCATGCTGTAAGGGTCAAATATGCATCTACCTTACGGCTTTTTCAGACTGCTAGTCTGGGTTAATAAACTGTCAAGATCATGTAAATCAGGCTTAGTGTGAGGAACATTAAGGAACATGATTCTAAAGTAACATTACTTTGACAAACCCTTTTCCATACTTCAGTTTTCTCTTCTCCATGCTGTTTCTCCTTCTTTTTCCTTGTTTGTTTTCTTCCTCAAGTAGTAACAGAATGTAAGGTTTATCTAATAGTTTTGGAAATTTCTAATCAAGGAAAAATTATTTGCTAATTAGAGGTAATGAAAACTGAAGCAGCAGCTCCCTAGATTTTGTGGGAATTCCTATCATTATTCGGAAATTATAAAGGTATATTTGCAAGGAGGAAAGCTTAATCCCCTTGTCATCCTCTGCTCCATTTTCCTCCTAAGACTCATACTGCCACTCATTAACTTTAGTATGTCTTCATAATAATATTTTCAGGGTTCTTTGATGCCTTCTACCTCCATGAACTCATACAATCTGCCTTTCTGGTGTACAATGCTATATGACACCACATCATGGGGACTATCTTGAAAATTTCTTTCTGAAACATCAGTATCTGGTTCTGCCTACCTGGTCTCCAACAATATTTTTTGTTTCATTACTCTGAGAATTTGTATTTTTTCATCTATTCATAGTTCACAATGTATTTGTTAACTCATCTCCTTAATAATGCAGCTGACTTTTTTTGCGATGTTTTTATTCACATCAAGTTCAGTTCTTTTTCCTGGATGACTTTGTCCACAACTCATTTGCTCCCTTATTCTTTTATTATACTAATAACAAGTGAAATAGTTCTTTTTTGACAATTCTTTTTATTTTTCATTTATGAAGTGTATCTTTTAGGCATTTCAGAACAGATCTGTGGGAACTATCAGAAGGGGTTGAGGGTCAAATAAGGTTATCATTCCAAAATGAAATTTCCTGATACTCATTCCTTTTATTTTCTTTCTTCTTCTACATGCACATTGGGGTAATAACCTCCTGTCCACCATGCAATCTTGTGCTTCACTTTTGACCAGCCATGTTATTTCTTTGTTATAATAGTTTATGTAATGTAATTCTTTGTAAGCGAAACTTGTGCCCTTTATGAGGACTTAATCAACATTTTTTCCATGGGTGCAATGAAATATTATAAATCTTTCTGCAGACAGAGGGCACATAGTAAATTAGTGTGATACTGACCAAAAATTAGTTCATGCATGTTTAGAAAAACATGAGCTCAGTTATTAATTATAGTCATTAAAACACAAATCTACAATTACTGGAAGCAGTAACAAACATAAATCAGATTAAAACCCTCTGCAAAATAATCAAATATTTAATATTCTTTTTTTCTATTTCTGTAGCTTTCACCTCTGACAAGAATATTTCTCTCCATCCTTCAAACCTGGCTGAATTTTTTAGGACAAAGCATCTCTGTTTTGCTAGACTTCTTTATTATAGGGAAGGTTTTCAAATTGGTTCACATCATAAAACAAATATGACTGGTAGTTCCACTTCACCAGACATCAGCACTGGTACAAATGTTTACATTTTCCTTGGATAGCCAAATCGGTCACTAAGGAATTCAAAATATCTGCATCTATAGCCTACTGAAGTCTTTCACTATCAGAGAAAACTAACAATCTGTAGCTCCATAGAGTTACTACCTACTTAGGTATAGTATCGTATTACAATCAGTTGCAAAATACATACAAATAAAGTGTTTCCTTTGCTTTATATCATCTTGAATTTGTTGGAGGATAAAAAATTGGAACATGTCAAAGTGTTTAATAACATTGAATCATATTAATTTTGCTTATTGTTACTTAATTGCAAACAAAGGAAATATCTTTGTTTAAAGAAACCCAAGATCTGTTAGGATAAAATAACCACAATTTTTTTGTTTGAGAATTACTGTGTTTTTCATAATTACTAGTATGACCCTTTACTTCCATTATTATGAAGGAGAAAGTGGGATAAGAGACCTTTGAAAAAATCATCAGCTATTTAAAAATACTAGTGTACTCCTGATATATAATTCTGTATTATATGGGATGGGTCATCTAACTGAATAAAAAGGATAAGTAATTCAGGTAAATAACCTACCCTTTTTTACTCAGCATAAAATTATGATGAAGGAAGTTCTATAGGTCTCAGGAAATAGTTTTTTGGCAAATAGGAAATTGACCATGAGAAACAACATTAGTGCTATCTGAACTACACAAAAAGAGGAATTATGGTGCTCCACAACATTATTGCTGCTATATTGGAGAGGTATGGGTTTCACAGATGGACTGTTAGATGGATACGAAATTGGCTGGATGGCCGTGTCCAAATAGTTACACTGAATGGCTCAATATCCAAACGGAAACCAGTAACAAGTGATGTCCCTAAGTGTCTGTGCTGGGACAAATACTATTTAATATCTTCATCAGTGACATAGACAGGGGGATTGAGTGCACATTCATCATTTGCAGATGACACCAAGCTGAGTGGTGTAGTTGATTCGCTAGAGAGAAGAGATACCATCCAGAGGAACCTTGATAGGCTTCAGTAGTGGACCCATGTGAACCTCATGAAGTTCAACAAGGTCAAGTGCAAGGTCCTGTACATGGGTTGGGGCAATCTCTGGTATCAATACAGACTGTGGGATGAATGGATTAAGAGCAGCCCTGCAGAGAAGGACTTGGGGATACTGGTGGCTGAAAAACTGGACATGAGCCAGCAATGCATTCTTGCATCCCAGAAAGCCAAAGAGATCCTGAGCTGTAGAAAAAGAAGTGTGGCCAGCAGGTAGAGGGAGGTGATTGTCCCCTTCTACTCCACTCTTGTGAGACCCCATCTGAATCCTGCATCCTCAGGAATCCTGCAGAGCTCTGGCTCCCTCAGTACAAGAAAGATATGGACCTGTTGGAGCAGCTCCAGAGGAGGGCCACGGAAATGATCAGAGGGCTGCAGAGGGCTGGACCGCTTCTCCTATGAAGAAAGGCTTAGAGAGGTGGAGTTGTTTAGCCTGGAGAAGAGAAGGCTCTGGGGAGATATTGCAGCCTTTCAGTATTTAAAGGGCACTTATAAGCAAGAGAAAGACTTTTTACTAGGGCCTGTAGTGACAGGACAAAGAGCAATGGTTTTGAACTGAAAGAGGGTAGATTTAGATTGGACACAAAGAAGAGATTTTTTTATGATGAGGGTGCTGAGACACTGGAACAGGTTGCCCAGAGAAGTTGTGAATGTCCCATCATTGGAAGTGTTCCAGGTCAGGTTGGATGAGGCCTTGAGGAACTTGATCTAGTGAAAGATTTCCCTGCCCATGGCAGGAGTGGTTGGACTAGATGATCATAGAATCATCAAGTCATAGAATGGCTTGGGTTGGAAAGGTCATTTCCATCCCAAACCATTCTATGTTAGTACAAAATTTGATACCAAATTTCCTAAACAACAGCAATTGCTACAGCTCATTTATATTTTTGTACTAACATAAAATGGTTTGGGTTGGAAAGGATCTTTAAAAATTATCTTTAAGGGTCCTTTCCAACCCAAACCATTCTATGATGCAATGATTCTATGATTGAGGGATGATTAGGAAATCCTAGAGGAAATGTATAAATGAGAATTTGAATATTGAGTTGCAACACACAACTGTTGTTTTATTTTGGTCCACCTGTGATACAGAAACAAAATTTTGAACCAAAACTGAGCAATTTACCTTGTTTAGGAAATTTAGTATCAAATTTTGTACTAACAAGAAGAACATTTAGAATCATTTAGAACAATGCCAAGTACAATTTGTAGTTACTGATATTTCTTATGGTTTATTAAGATTTATGGAATGAATATATTTATATACCTCTCTCCAAAGACTATCAAAACCAAATAAAAATAGTACTGGGTTTCACCAGCACCTTGGTCACATCTCTGTGTGAGCACTGAAAAGGTAAAATTAAGATTTACTGATTTTAAGATTCATCTCTCTCAGTAGTATGCTTACTGTGGTTGCCTTAGTTTATTTTTGTTCTCTCTGATTTGTTGGGAATATCTGCAATGCAGAATATAGATTTAAATATTTGTCAGAAAAATTATATATTTATATATAATATACACATTATTCTTTAAATCCTTTCAAGTCCTTTACACTTCCTAAGAAATTGCAAATTTTGTGCTCATCAGATTGCCAGTGTGGTGCTTATCAAAACAAAATGAATCACTGAATGTAAAGTCCATCTGTCTGACTGCATCAGAGAAACAAACCCCAAAAACTTGCACATATCCTATACTACATACTATTCTTGAAACACTGGACATGCCAATTATTGCTTTGAATAGATGGCAATTCTGCTGTTTTAAGCTCATCAGATGTGGCAATACTGATAAACTTGTTGCATAATATATTTTAAATCTAAGACACAAAGACAGAAGTGAGAATGCTAGTTTTCGCAGTTAACAAAAATGTTCCCAGGGTTAAAGAAATAGATTATAATGGTGACAATTAATTAAGAAACCCAGCCACTGATAATTCAAGGCCATGAAAGTCCATTCCAGTTTGTAAGTAATATGAAAATGACAGCTATTTTACCAAAAATTGAAAAAAAACATCAATTTATTTATATACATATCAGACATCTTCCATTTATTATTAAACAGAGGTTTGGAACTAAAAGTTTTTATTTTCTCTGTTCTGTCTTCCAAAATGGCTGCAATTGATTATGCCTAAAATTTATAACATTGCTGAGTATATTTGGTGCATCAATAGGAAGAGAAAGTGAGTAATTGATCAATTTATTAAACCAAGACCAAACATGCGAATATGCTGTTTTGTCGGTGGATAAAACAGCACAGGATATATAAATCTATAGCAGAAGGCACAGAGTTCTGTTGTTATTATATCACTGATGTTATTTCTTTTGCTGCTCTTTTACTCGCATCATTCCCCCTGGGTCCAAGAGCCTTCATGGTTCATTTTCTGTTGATTCTCAATACTACTTCTAGGAATTGGAAAGATGAAGAAATATTCAGAAGTGAGCAACGAGCAGTCAGAAACAAGTGAATTCTTTATGATGTAAGTAACTTGAAAAGATTTATGGCAATGTGCTTTATATTATATTAGAATTCTTCACTTAGCTCTGCCCTGAGTTCCATTTCATATATTTTACAAGGTTTGCAGTTTATCTGTTCATATCAGTAGACCTTTTTATTTAATTTTCTCACACACTTTGACATTTAATAGGACTGAATAATGAGTGCTTCCCACAATGGATATCCTGTGGTTATTTATGTTTTCCATAAACATACAGTTAAAGTATTCTTTGAAGCACCCTCAAAGTGCATGACAGGCATACACAGTTATGGTTTTCTTCCTTTTTTTCAGATCTAAATCTCAAGGGGACCGCTCTTCTCATAATAACAGATAAACTCCATGCTCAGCCAGATTTTCAAGGATCGTAATGCAATGCTAACACTTCTGAAATTTTCTTTACTAACCTTAATCAATTTTAAATGTGTAAAGGTCTCACGAAATTGTCGTTGACATAATAAAGCCCTTTCCACTACTGATTTTCTCAAAGCACTGTTCCACACAGCTAGTAAATAGCCAATGAGAACAAACATCTGTAGTGACCCAAATAACATCTGTAACAGCAAATCAATAACACATTCAATTTGGTTTTATTTAGAACAGCAGGACATTCATTTAATAGCAATAATTTAGAGCAGAAGCTTTACTGTAGCAAATGTTTGAAAACATATATACATGCACAGGCACCATATAAATATATGGAGAGATACAAGTAATATAGAGATATGTACATTTTGTATAAATGTATCTTACAAATCAAAAGCCTTAGTAGTCAAAATAATTGGCTAAAGTTTTAGTCGGTTAAAATGCATCTGACAGTGCCCAAAAAGAGAGCTAAGCACATTCAACTTAGCTGACATAGAGGCATTAACTTAGCCCAGTAAAAGTTTTTAGATAACGCCATATCATAATTTCAGGTATAATCAGCTCACCAAAGAGTATTCAAAGTATCTGTAGTAACGAGAGGTCTGTGCGGCAGCCTGCCAGAGTGGATTTTTTACAGCATAAATGGTATGTGAGAGTGCATAACAGAATAAAATAAATGGGATAACTTTAGAGTAATGTTAAGCAAGAAAGGAGGTAAACCCAGAGCAGTGTAATCCATGCTGCCTGTTGAGACACATCTCTAAAAAAGGCTTTTCCCAGAATTTCGCCTAAGATTCATTTCAGAGGAATGAGTTGTCTTACTCCAGAAGACACAGGAAGTGCACTGAAATTTGTCTGATGTAGATGATCATGGGATCAGGATGAAGGAATCTTGTGGAAGACAGGTCGTTTAAGAATACAGACAGATTCTGACTATCTCAGAAAAAAAGAAAAAAAAAAGCTGGACTGCCCTAACTATTTCCACCAATATTTTGGAAGTGACTTATTCCCCTAGGAGCGTCTTCAAAGTTGGAAAGGATCTATGTGATGCAAAATGGGAGGAGCATGTTAGTCCAGTTAGGGAAAGGAAGAAAATAAGAACAACAATAAGCAGTTGTCAAAGTTAAGAGGTAGGCTTTTTGTTATTCTTCTGCATGAGAGCACTTTTCTTCTAGTCTTCTTGCCTCTTGAATTTAAGACTTCTCATGTTATCAAGAATTTTTGAGAAATGCTACACTTCATGCAGAAACATCCCTTGTGTCTTCCTTCCAGGTATTTTGCAATAAATCTATAATTTTCCCTAATTCAATTTTTAATGAATAACACCGGAACATATAATTTAAAGGCACTGAGAGATCTTATGCATAGCAGAAATGATCCACAACTGTCCATAAGTGGTAATTCTGGTAGACAAACACTTACAAAACTTCTTGACTGAGGCAAAGCCAGTTTCTCCTCCCTGATAGAAATAGTAGCACTCTGGTCAAGTATGCTCTGATTTCCAGAGGAAATAGAGATTATACCAGGGACAAATCTTTTGAGCAGCAGCTGTTGGATGAAAGAATTAGCCGTCAGCCCCCGCTCCTAGTCAGCAAAGACAAACACTATGATATTCTTGTGCCAAATTGCATGTTTTGCAGACTAATACTAAATCTGTGTAGTTAATTGACTTTTTTTTTTTAAATAAGAGAGCGAACCCAAGAAACTATTTTCAATTATTTACTGTGGATTAAGTTTTGCTATTCATATACCGTTTAATGCTTTTCTCACTAAAATGTGTTTTCACAGAGCAAAGAGGCTATTTATCACATGTAAGGGTAATAGAATCTATACTTATGCCAGGTTAAAATTAATCGAGCTGAGAGGTTAGGTTTCTGAACTCATTCACTGTTGTTTATTTGGTACCTACTTCTCCAAAATCATCTAGTACTTTGTAAAGTTTCTCTTTGAGATTTTGAATTTAATTGTGTGTGTATTCAAAAGGTAATTATATGCAGCTACCTGATTAAATGTTCATTCAAATAATGATTAAAAGTGTCTTATGATGACAGTTGTAGTATGTCAGGTTCAGAACTGAATGATTATCACCTGCTGATTGTAGAAGTGAATGTCTGTAATGGGAGTAATTTTATAGCAGCATTTATTATAAACTAATACCGATCATATATTACAGTGATTATTTTGTTGTGTCAGATACCTATTAGAACAGAAAGAATTATTTTCAGCCTTCATTTACCTATTGACAGACATAGAAATAGAAGGTAAAAAATCAGAGTATTTTATGCAGTTTAAAGTATTATATCTCCATAGGGGTATGGTCAAAGTAAACACTCTTAGAAAGAGCTCAGAAGCATTAAGAGTCTTTAAAAGATTGTTCTTTTTTTAAATTTTAAAAACAGAGAAGAAGGAAGCTGCATAAAGTAGTATAGCTAATTATATTATAATATTGCAAAATGAAAAGGGTTTCCAATATCAGCAAAAATAGATTAAGAATATTCAGCCTTTTATCATTTTGGATAAAAATTATTTGGTCCTTACCACAGATTTTCCCATTTCCTTAACACAGATTGAGAGCTTCTGGGTTTTGGGGGTTTTTGTAAGTGGAGGGAATAAGTTAACTTTGGTCCATTCACACACTTGTCTGTGAAAATTCAGGATTCTCAAGAATTTTGAACATATTTGAATGCCATTATTCTTAGCTGAAAAGAAAGATGTGTTGAAAAGGAGAAAATGGTTCAGGAATGGGTTTCAAACCACTAAAATGTACATTAGGACTTCCATTAATGATATCTGAATTAATATCTAAAACCCTTCTAATATAAGGAGATAAAAATGTATTTCCATTGCTGTTTTTCATTTCTGAAGAGCAAAGAGATATTCAACAGTCCCATAAATCATTGCATTGTTAGCAGTCTCACATTGCAGGAACACAGAAAACCTAATCAATAGCTGGTCAATAGAAAGTTGCCCTTTGCTGGAAGTCATGGAATGATTCCCTTGTTGAAGGTTAGAACCTCTTACTGCTGAAGCTACTTAATTATTACAGATAATTGGAATTTGGCCTTGACTGAAATAGTATAAAACGGAAACCTGAACTCAAATGGCTTGCATTGCTTATTCTGATTTATTTTACTGCTTCTCCAGAACTATAAGAATGGGATGGTTTTAAGACATTTTGCAACTAAGCATCATAAAATGCTACTTCTTGGGTCTTAATCTTAATTCATTTATACCTTCTTAAATCAGAAATATTTCTATGGAAATCAATTGATTTGTACCAGATTTATGCAACTGACATAAAATTTGTCAAGGACTGTTTAGTTTAGTTCAACTTGGTCTGGTTTTATGAGAAGTCCTGTGAGAATTACAAAACTTTTAATTAAGAAAATAATATGATGACATGTACTGACCTCTCACAGCAGCTGTTAAAGTCTAATGCACCTCACTTTCCTTCTGAGCAAGTTTGCTCAGACTAGAACAAATTCCCCAATATGTAGCCATCTTTTCTAACACGTAATTGCATATGTATTAAGTAATTGTCAGGGAGTGAACTCACAAAAATACTTAATGAAAGCATGCGACACAACAGTTGATTCCTTTTGTTTAAAAAACATGCTGGCAGTAAGTCTGAACATATTGACCCATATTAGGGTAGGCTCTTTGAACACATGCATCCACAGCTGCTGATCAAACTTCATTAAGACAGCCTTTCTGGTTTACCCCACAGTGATGATGAACTTTCACAGACACTAAGTCAATATTTCAAAGACTATTAGAAGATAAAGCACTGTGCTTTTACTACTTAGACAGCACTCAGTTATGATTCATAATTGTAAGATTTTACTAGTTCTGAACAGTCAAAACCAATTGCATCTCAAGTCATTATTTTGTAAAAACTAACGTTTTCAGAATACTGCCAACAAGCAAGAAGAGGAAAGAATCACCTTTAAAGTGTTACTATTTCTTACCAATATGTATTTCATGGCCCACAGTCTCCTAATTTCACTCCACAGAGGCAGGCAAATATCTATCTGGAGACTGCCTGCTTATGTCTAAGTGAGGGATAGGTCTGCTTCTGGGTGGAGCCCTGCAGTCACCCAGCCCAGGACATCTATGGGAGCTCATTGTTCTCTGTATGCCTTTATTCTGTATGCCATTCCCCACATCCTGCTAGCAAGCTATGTTGTAGCGTTCTTCCTCTACATAGATCACCATCTCTGTCAAGAGCCTCCTGAAGCAGGATATTATTACAGAGTCAGCTAGCTGTACCTCCTTTTGTATGTGTATCATAGGAATGCACATGGATATAGCTTAAAACCAAACCAAACCAAACCAACCCCCCCACCCCAAGCAGAATTAAAAATTCTCCAGTTCAGAACTCTAATATGCTTTTAAGACTAGACTTGTAGATTGTATCAATTTGTAAGACACAAACAGATAACCTCGTTGTCATTTCAACATCAAGTGGCTGGTCTGAAGAGCAGTGTTACTCTTGAAGTCATTTGATGCTGAAATGTTGCTAAGGTTATATAAAAAGAATACTAAATATTTTTTAGAGATTTTTTTTTCTTTCCCTTAAAGCTTGGGATGAAGTGTGGGTTTTTTCTGTAAAAAAAAGTCTGCAACTTCTGGACAGTTGGTTTCTTTAAGATTAAGGACTTGCACTTCATACCAAATAACACGTAACATTTTCAGACTTCCGTTGAGGAAAAACTGAATCTGTTTTAAAGGCACTTGTTGCAAATGAAGTGTGCTGGATCATTCTTCCTTCTTTAATGTATTGGAATGCTATATTATAGATTTAAAAAATGATGAAATGGTTCCTATCAGTTTGAATAGTGCTTAATAAATGCAAATATTTAGCATTTCTCTGAATTACAATTAACCATGCATTCCTGAAAGAAAACATTTACCCTGTTTTCTAGTTATAGATGAACTTTGCAAATGCATTCAACTTATGTTTTTATCTGCTGCTCGTTATCACAAGATACAAGATAATCTGAAACTGTTCCCATTAATGATTCATGTGGCATTGGAAAGTAGGAGTCATTTCCTACTGGAACACAAAAGAAGTATTTGATTGAATGCCTTCAAGATAGCTGTGAGAGAATGGCTGTTGACTGGATAAATATTTTAGAGGGGAAAAATTCCTACAGGAACTCAAACTGCAGACTTTGCCTTAAACGGAGAGTATATATTGTAATACCATGTACAGTCAGAAGGGTTTTATTTTTATTTGGAATATGTAATTTTATATACAATCTGTGAAGAAGAGAGGTCTACAGAGGAAAAAATGTGCAATAATAGTGCACAGTATATTAGATATGAGACTCTACAAAGTACTAGAGAGTGACATCATTCTTAATGCTGCTGTAATAATTCCTTGCAGAAAGTCCAGTTAAGGCAGGATGATATGGTGATCAAGCTAGATGTCTAGTAGTCATTAGTGAAGCTATTGGGAGGTGGCTGCTTGTAAGAAGCTGCGAGTTCATGACTGATGGGTTCAGATGGGTGATTAAGGAGAATAGCATTGGAATACTCATTTGGGGAATAAGATAATGGAAAACTGACATGCCCCATACATGGACAGAAGTGGGAGGAACAATAGCTATGTGAAAAATCAGTAGAATACTTTGTAATGTGGAAACTATTGGGAGTGGGAAACTCATTAGATACACGAGAAATAAAAATAGATATGGAGGAAGAAAAAGAGTGTTGGAAGAGTATCACAACAAAGAGAGCTAGTAAAGGGACGAATGCTGATGATAACACTGGAAAAACAGGAGAAAAAAAATGGAAAAGTAGAAGGAAGCAAGGAAAGATGGTTGGAATGAGAAGAGTAGGAGAGAATAAATTAACTTTTTGTACATACAGAACAGAATGTATGCATCGCTTTGTTACCATCAAATTAATTATTTTCTAAATAATACAGAAATACAAGTATAGCAAACATTTTAGAATACAATTTCAGTGCAATAGGTGTTGTTAAGCATGCCAGAAAAATGTTAGAGTTTTGCTTCAAACAACAATAACATGAAACAAATCATATAAGTGTAGGTAATTGACACTGTTAATTTAAAATGTAAATTACAAGAAGAGGATCAGAAAAGGAAAGCTCACTTCTGTTGGCATGCTACATCTTTTTTTCAGAACACTGCTAACCAACTCTGACAGAAAGGTTTTCAGAAGTGTTTTTATAGCTGAGAATAATTATTTATTTATATGTTGAAAAGCACTGTATTGTACCAAACTATTTTAAAATACTAATATCATGGACAAAATATTTGGAAAGTGCTCATAAAATTATTAACAACATCCCATCACCCCACCCCCCACCCACCCATTTTCTCTCTAAGAATTATACTTTCTAAAATGTTAAAAAAATTGTTCCAGCATATTTGGTCTTGCAAATTTGGATTTAGGTGGTTTGGAACTGGAAAATTTAACTATTTAAATGTATAATTTGTGGCAGGAGTCTAAACATCTCCACCCTCCATCGAGAAAGGTGGCAAATTATTCAAGAAATATGGGAAAAATATGTTGGGAGAAGTGTTTATGAAAAAAATGTTGAGCAGTATCAGGAAATAATAGCATCTGAGTACTTTTAGGTTGCAGGTTTTTTCTTTAAAAGAAGAAGCAAGAAGTGAAAGCTACAAGGGGCCATCTTCAATCAACATATTTTATTTTTTCTAGTATCACTATATCCACTTCTAAACCGATTTAGTCAAATGAAAGCATTTTTCTTGTGTAGACAAGGCTCACACTTTAATTTACTTTGTTCCCCACAGTAACTGAAGTATGTGCTGTGGACTCCTGATTAGCTTTGAAGCCATTTCTTATTTTGCAGACATCTGTCAATTATCCCGGTTGCTTACCAGTGGAACATCTTATTTTTGATCAGATTTGTCCACAAAAGCTTTGTGTCTCAACTGAGAAATTTATTTCTATCCTTGAACAGAGCTTAGTCAAAGTCTCCTTTGATGGATATGACTGCTTTTCATGTCACTTTCTATGGCTTTCATTTCTGTCACCCTACTCTAGGCTCTTAACTGAAACACCTGGCTGAGGAGTGGAACCATTATAAACTCCTTATAGGCAAGAATTATCCACAGCGGTTGACTCAGCCCAGCCTTTGAGAGGTGCAAATGTATCACTTTTCTACAGAAGGAACTTACATCAAGGCTCTAATTCAAGTTCAAGGCTTCTAACCCAAGTTCAAGTGTGGGGAAACAAATCTGGGCCCATTGTCCTAGGGACACATATTTTTGTAGACAACAAGGAAAAAACCACAGCACAGCAACACAAAATTTATGCTGCTCTTTACTGGATCTAGCTGGTTGGATGATCCTCTGATGACTGATCTGCAGTTCCCTTTAGTAACAGAGTAGAGGACAGGCTGCTGTGCTGCATGACTACTCTGGTATGTGCCCCAGAGAGGCTTGCTTTCTTTGTTGAGTGGCCTTGCTGGAAGGAGTTTACAGAAGTTGCTGCTTTCTACCCAGGCCATGATGAGATCTGAGCTCAAGAACGTATATCTTCTTAAAAGAAAGCTGAAGTGGATCACAGTTTTGCAGAATTCTTATAAATCCCAAAGGACAAAGTCACACTTTCATTTCACTCCACAAGTGAAGATCACTCTCTTTAAACAAGTATCCCAAGTACATGGTGCTAACTCTTTTGTCTGTGCTCTCAGACCATTTCTGCATTCTTTCCTCAGAAACTACATTTTCTGGAACATGTTTCATAATAGTAATTTCTCTGCACTTCTTTTGGGAGAAGTTACTTAGCAAATTCAACCAGGCTTTATATAAACTATATATGAAGTTAACATAGTAAAAAAAAAACAACAACAAAAACAAAACAGAACAGACCGACACATAAAACACCAAAACAAACCAAAACAAAACCAAAAAACACTATCACAATCACTAGTTTCCTAAAGATGTCCCTAAACATGGATCCATTATACTTAGTCAGTTAAATAAGTGGCATAGTGTTATTGAGAGCTGCTGCATTCTCATGTTTTCTACTTTTTGTTTTAGTTAGGTCATTTAGGAATCTAACCTTAACTACCTTCTTCTAGGAAACTTGCCATATATGCTTTGATTCTTGCCTGACCTTTCTGGATATGAACAGTGGCTGCAGTTTCACAATTACAGTATTTTTTTCAAAAGGATTTGGGCTTCTAAGTGCTTGAAGGGAGGTGCTGTCTTCCTTTCTTCTGGGTGTTAAGCAAGAGAAATGGGAGGAGATTTACCTGGGTTTCAGTCAAATTAATAATTACGCTACTGTGATATAAGAATTAGCTTGTGATGCATAAGGAAGGAATTTAGGAAAGTAGAATGAACTGGAAGAAGAAAAACGGGGACAGAGGAAAGAAGTCTTCTCATTCTGCCACTGTGCCCTGGCTGAGAGATGAAATCTGCTGGTGTTCTGAAACTCATGTTTCAGGGTCATCAAGAGGCTTGGTTAAGTGGAAATTGTCAAATTACTTACAATAGTTTTACCTAGGCAGAGGAAAGGAATTAGAAATAAGGGAATACTTGACCAAACAAACCACAAAGTGATACCTACAAACTGCAGTGGTCAGCCATAGGAGCTTCCAACAAAGGCAATTGAGAGAAAACATTGTCTACTGTCTGAAGAAATTCTCCTCTAGTTCAAGCTTTTATAATTTCCTAGGCTTTTCTGCCTTCTCTTAACAATCAGTTAGGATGTTACACAAAACATTACCTTGTCAGAGTGTGTGTCATCTCTTTCTCATTTTTACAACAAAGCATGAAAAATTGCCTCACTGGTATCCCCACCTTGCCTCACAGTGAAGAGCAACCCCCAAACAATACACTAAAAATTCTAAAAGATGATCAGGTTTGATGGTAACTGTTAATCTAAACTTTCAGATCTTAACTTTTAAGGAGATCTGGGATATAGGTAGAATAAACCAATTGCCTAAGGGATTTCTTTGGTTTCAGATATTGTGAGTTCTTGGAAGCTTTTATTCCCAAGTAAACAGTAACATATTTTCTCCCTACAGGGAGAAGTGAACTATGGCTATGATATTATCATTTTCAACCTCTGTACTTTCTTCCAGCCAAATAAAGAGTGATGTTTGTTTAGTTAACACAGCAAAGAATAGGGTGGTCCTCACCTCTGTTATTGTTTCTTAAAGTCCTTTTGGAAAAAAAAAGAATATATATCATTTAATGGCTTGACCATTCATATTTCTTTCCAGTTTAGGTGCTTCATTCATTTGAGAAAACTATTTGGATGATTTCTTAAAGGACGGAAACATCCACTGAGAATGGAGAATTGAAATTATTATAAAAATTATTATAACAAATTATTATTGTGAGAACTGGGTAATAAAAACATGAGAAAAAATAGACATATATTAGAAAAAAATATAATCTTAGTACCTTTGGGCCAAATTTGTCTTAGCATAAGGCTATCTGGAAACAATTTAAACACCTGTGAAATAATATAATGACCTGGAAATGCAGAAAAAATTGTCAGGCTCATGGTATGAGACTAAGTTTGTTGCAATATACTCTATACACTCTATATACTATTATGTTAGAAATATGGGAGAATGTAAAGAGTTTCTATAAAATGCATTAGACATTTCTGAAATAGGACTGATTAAAAAAAATTTTTATGAATATTATTGCATGCATTCTTAAAATACTTATATGGAAATATGCTATTTTGCAATTGAAGATAAACTGATTTTATTGCTTATAGCTCACCATACTCATGTAACTCTAGGTCCAAATCTTCTGACCTTAAAAACTCATCTTACAGTCAGTTACCAAATGAGGTGTGGTTATACAGTAATGTAATAAAACATGCATAATTATACATTCAATTCTGTGCATAATCATCTTTTTTTTTGTTGCTTTTCCACAATGGTATTGTCACTTTAGAAGTAGGTAAAACTAAGATTTTAAGTCACATTTATTTCTATTTGTTGCATCTATGTCTTCCTTAGTATGAAACAAATCCATACACAAAGAAATTCAGATAAATAAATATATCTATGACCATATTAATGCATTCTGCTACAGCTGGTCCTGCTTGTGTTTAAAAGCTTAGTGCTTTTGCTGAAGAGCTATAAAACACAAAGATGAAGGATGCTGGTCTGATATAGAACAGCATCCTTATATTTCCTTGTGTCCATAAATTATTGGATTTTTTAACATACTTTAAACAGCATCCAAATGCATCCAAAGACGCATTCTACATGTCTTTTCATCCTTTTTAGAATACATCTTTATACCAATGTCAAAGAAAAGCAGAACAAATTGGGAAATTTTTATCTCTGCCCTACCTTGGTCTATATAACTCTACACCAAAGTCATTCTTGTAACAAAAGTTAGTGAAATATGAACAGATTCTACTTCAGAGAATTTGGAAGATGAAATTGTTCCCTAGGAACAACAGCAATATCATCACTTTCTATAAACAGCACATGAAATGGTCCAGTTCTGTTATCTAAAGACATTCTGATCATGCAGAACATCAGAGCAGAGGCACAGCACAGTCAAGTCACATTGTCCTTCCTGCCAAAAAGTCATTGTGCCCCATGCACCTGAAAAAGAGGTTATTCTTTGTGCACTTTAAACATCACCAACACTGATGGATGCTTGGATATAGTTTTGACCAACTGAAGGATAAAAATGGCGTTGTCTATGACTGTGCTTAAAGACATCGTTTAGCTACAAAAGTCATTGAAATAGACAAATAAGGAGATAGACCTTCTTAGTCTCATTAGTAAGATAAACTTTCTTACTGAAAAACTGAAAGCCTTACTAAACCTCTAAAGATCAGCTTGAATGATGAGGAATTATCCAGTCTACATCCTTCCAGACAGTTGAGAATCCAACCACAAGATACTAATTCAATAATAATAATGATAATAATGAAAAAAAAACCCTAACCCCAAAAAACAATTTGAATAAATTCTGTTGTTCACAGAATTATTCATACAGGCATTAGACCAGTATTATGGCATTATGTTTTCGTTTGTAATTGAAACTCAGTTAGCCCAGTTTGGGTGCTACCTAAATAGAAAAATATATTATTCTATAATTCGTCATAAGTTTGCTAGAGTAAGCCTTGTCTGACCAGTTGTAGACATCAACAATGCAGACTGCTACACAAAGCTTTCCATTCTAGGCTCCCTTCATAATCAATAGAAATAAATAAGCAGTTACAGGGCATGATGCATCTACCTACTAAGGTAAACATAGAGATAAAAGTATAGATTCTACATAAAATATATGTTTCTTTGAGCTGGCTTCCCTAGTTCTTCCCCAAAAAGCCATAAAGACCTGATGATAAAGTCGTAGCTCCTAATTTCTTCAGTCACTCAGATTCTGTCCACAGTATAGATAAGATCACGTTACAAATGTAACATGAGTGTAACATTCTTCAAGTGATCATCTGACATGTTCAAAGCTAATATGATTCAGCTTATCCAGAGAGCAACATTTTTTTTTTTCCTGGCAGAATCATGTGTTAACCAGGTTGGCCTGTCAACACCTAGTAGGCTAAAGGACTGGTTTTGTTCCAAAGCATTCTGGTATAACCTGGGCAGCTTTCCCAAGCTGCCAGGTGGAAGAGATGGAGAAATGTTGGTGTTGGAAGACTATAAGCCAAATCGTGTCAACTGTTTTTTACTGTATTTTTTTAATTGGGGGAACTCTAAAATTGAAATGGAACTTTCTTGATTTAAAAATAAATAAATAGATGCTGAACACTTTTTTTCCCCTCAGAAAGTGTATGTGAAAAAAATTCAAACCTAGCAAACTTCCTGTCAGGGAAAGGGGAACAGATATAATGGTTCCTTGTGCTTAAACTGTTTTGAGTTTTGGGGTTTTTTTTAATATTTTTAAATGATGAATGGCAAAATCCTGATGTGTCTCCTGCCTCCATCTAGCTCTCAGTCATCACAAAGATATCAGTTCTAGCTCACCTGTATTACTTTCCTGTATATTGCTTTTCTATCTGGTCTTCAAAATGAAAAACTGGAAAAGATTGTCATAATGGTACTTCTGTGTTAACTTTTTATTTATTTGTTAACATTAAAATAATTCTAAATTCTGAGCAAAAAGTGGTGGATATTTCAGGGTTATATGCATAAAAGTTATCAACCCCTTTGCAATTCCAATTAACTCCCTAGATCACTTAGCTACAGCTGTGTTAAACTTACATATTGATTCTACTAATTTTGTAGTTTCATATTAATTAAAAAAAAACATAATTAACAAAGTGGAAGATGTATAGCAGACAGATAAATGGTAATGTAATATGCTAGTTATCCCTTTAATCTAGTATTTCACTGTGGTATTACATAAGAAAAAAAGATCATGCAATTGTTCAAATAATATCAATAAAATAAGCAAAATAAAAACCAAAACAATGTGATAAAATAAAATCCGTTCTCTGGTCCCCAGATAGAGACCTGAAACAGACAGTAAAAAGAATAGCTGAGATTATAATATGTTTAGAGTCCTGAATATAATCATGAAAGCCTGTGCAGTGTGCTTTTGTCTGAGTCTAGGTCAATGACCTCTTTATTAAAGCTTGTTATGAATCCTCAGGTACACACCTTCTCATCTGTTATCCTTCTTTACAGTATACTCAGAAAAGAAGATTTAAAACAAAAAACAAAAAAACCCAAAACAAAAAAAAAAAAAAAACAAAAACCCCAAAAAGCTCAGAGTGAAAAAAAACTTGAATGATGAATCAATAAGAATGTTAATAACAAAAGCAAATCCTGATTAGATAGAAAGACTCAAACATTCATAAATATCCTTATATGAGGAATGCATTGCAATAGACTACCATTGGAAATAAAAATTGGAGGTAATGACATGGATATTGTGGATAAGTGAGTTCATCATGAACCACAATACCTTCATTCAGCAGAACACTTAAACAGTTGAAGATATTCATTTGGATCATGTAAATGTAGTTTTAAAATCCCTTCAAAGAAATGAGAACTGTATTTCAGTGATAACTTCTCAGAGAGTACGTGGGACGTCTCTTTAAACTGTCATCAGCCTTGCAAATATTCCCAATATATTTCTAGGTAAAGTCAAATCAGTTAGTTTAAACAATCCTCGATAATATTATTTAGTTTATTTCACTTTTTTTGAAAATGGGCTACAGTTGTTCCAAGCATCACTTCTTTACCTGCTAGATAAACTGATAGCTGGAGATTAGCTACCAGGACAAGATCTCAGGAGAAGATATATTCCCTTCAGTGTAATATTTTGAACTATACTTTTGTCTTAAAATGTACTGCAGTGTGTGATATTTGGATGCATGGAATGTGAGGTTGCTGAGTGGCATTGAGACCACTGTAAGATGACCATGTAGACATAACTGAAGCAACTTCAATGTCTATAAATATAGTTTCTGATGTTTTTCTAATTCTTTATTTAATCCTATTTTTCTTGCATGAGTAATTATCCACATTTCTATATAATGTTATTCACTAATTCTCTGATTTAAAGCCTACTGAAGTCTATGAACACGATTCCTTTGACTTGAAATATTTTGCATTAAGCCTAAGAATATTTGTACTTTTTAAAATTTACAGATCCCAAAAGGAGGTCTTAACATAAACATAAAAGAGCATCTTTAGTTCCTAATTTCTAGGGTAACATTAATTATTGCTGTTGAAATATTTACACTAAATTCTACTGTCACCACTGTGAGATTTCCTGGGTTTAATAATTAATTCAAACAGTATAATCCATATTATTTAACTTTCAGTTTAGTACAAAGAAGTATAATCCAGTTATGGTAATACAGTAACTGCTTATTCACACTTTTATGAGTGTATCTAATGAAATACTGTAAATGTTTTTATGCAAATAGGCCTTTTATATATTGATCAGATTTACAGCTTTCTGCCTTTCCTACAGTTCTGCATGAGCAAACTGCATTTTGTGCAAGGTCTCCATAAATATGTACCTACCTGATTAGTAGAGTGAAATGATGAGTATACATATCTGTACTTATCACCAATTATTTATGTTTTATTGTTTTAATTATAAGGAGCAGTCTTTGCAGTGACTGTGATACAATAGTCATATGTAGAACAGTGTTAAAAGAATTAATGTACTTTAAAATTAGACTAAAAATTAAAAGATATTTATCTCACATTAATTTTAGGTATCACTTAGCGGAGCTGAGATGTATTTTTATTGCAGAGTAAACCAGAAAGTAGAAGTTACATTTCACTGTTAACCGACTGTTACATGACAAGTAAACAAGTTTAATCGTGTTATTCACCTCATTGACTTTAATGATTCAATAATAGATGTAATAGGCACCTCAGGACCAGATGGCTTAGGGAAAAAAAAGTCCTCATGAACTACCACTTTTTCATCTCAAGTATCTGATAAATATGTTAACTCCCTGCACTGCGATGACAGCCGGAATTTCTCACCAGCTGGCCAGTTGCTCTGCACAGTGGGCCCTGTCATCCTCAGCTGAATGTTGAATTCTCAGCTCTGTAGTAAGGTCAGGACTTGTGGGGATTTTTTTAAAAAACACAGTTTTTATTGATTTCACATAAACATTACTATAATCGACAAAAGGATAAGTGGATAAGGTCTTAGAAAGGGGTGGATCATGAGTTAAGGTTGAATTCAATACAAGCTCTACATGTGCTCGTCAACCACATGCATTACCAATATGGGTTGAATGTATGGGTTGAATGTGTAAAGAGAAAGTGGGGCTACAGCTACCTCTCATCAGGTTGTTTTACTACCCCAACCTTTTGCTCTGTATTATGCTACCTCAAGCAGAGCCTGCATATGATCATGCCTGGCAGACATTTCAACCATGAAAACACTGTTTATTTATAGCTGTCATCTGTGCTCCTGCAAGAAGAGCGCCAAAAAACCCCCCTTTTCCCAGAAAAGTCAACGAAATGGACAGGTTGATTATCTATAGCCCTTATCACCCAACACTCTTCAGATCTGAAGCAGTATACAGCCTACTGTCTGCCACTATTGATTGCTTTTGGCCATGCTTTTTTAGCACTCCTATTCTTCTTTACTTAGATATCACATCTGTTTCTGCCTCTGGCTGTGCAAAACCCAGCCGTGGTAAAGCCTAACAAGACAAAAATGGTTTTTTCATGTGTGTGTGTCTTCACAGAACATTATTTCCTCTTTGTTACCTGACTTCTGATTTTTCTTTGTAAAAAAGACTATATTGGTCCTCCATCAAGAAGAAATTTCGTCCAGAGTTTTGGAAGGGAAACTGGAAGATACATAATCAAAAGAGAAAGGAGATAAATAAAACACAGGTGCGTTAGTCATCTCATCAGTTAGGTGATTCTGAAACACAAGACAATTCTGAAAGCCTGTGGTAACTTAATTGTATGTCTATTCAAAGCCCACTTTTAAAACAAATTGTAATTTCTCAGCAACTTTAATTACATTCAAGTTACATTAAAATGCTAGAAAATCCAGAATAAGAGGCATCACATAACATTATAAAACTTTGTTTTACTTTGTTGCTCACTGTATTTGTTATGTTATTTATCTCACTTAAATGCACAATAAGAAGTTCTTCATATACTATCGTAATAATGAAGAATAAGGTTCTTTTCCTACCAGAATAATATATATCTTCCCATGACAATATATAAAGCCACTTATTCATATTAATTTATTTATTCACACAACATCACTTTGTAAGAGGGTACTGCTATTCCTCTGTATAAAAATCCCTGATTTAAATAAACAGAAATTGGAAACCATTGACAGTAGTCTTTGGGAGTTCTTAATCATGCTAAAGTGGGAGCAAGCAAAAAAAAAAATGAAAGCTTGTATAACGAAGTATCTAAGTACAAAGAAACTGATATTCTTGACACAATAAAAATCAATACAAAGATATACCAACTATAGCAAGTGAAGTATAGAAAGAAAAACACAAAAAAGAGAGAAGTGAGAATAAGAAGAACAGTAATTTAGGAAGTGGGAATAGGAAGAACAGCAACAGAAACAAAAATAAAACTTTCAGTTATGTCAGGACCAAAAAGTCTGGGAGAGAATTGTTGGATTGATTATTTACTTGGATATCAGAGGCTGAAACAACTGGTTAAGAAATTCAAAATAGAAGAAGTATTCTCTCCATCATCCTTCATCAAAGGAACAAAACCCTCTCTCTACTCAGGTACATGAACAAAGGTACAACATGTATACAAATTGTGACAGAACTACCTAATGAACTGATATCAGGCCATGCTGAGAATTTACTCTTTGGCACTTTACAGCTTCATGTCAAGCACACAAGCTAAATGGTGCAGAACAGTCCACTTCTCCAGAGAGGACTGATTTTTTCTACAACAGATAGCACTAAGCACTGGGATTTCTTCAGCACTATGTTGTGTTTCTATGACCTCCACATTCTATATTTGGTTTTTTTCAGTTCAAACTGTGTGATAGTAGGCAAAGTCTACGCAGACAAGAAGGTTGCATAAACATTAGCGTGAAGATCTTACTGAATGAAATGATTATGTGTATTTTATGCTTGGATTTTGGATTCCTGGAGGATGCAGACTCTTCCGGGAAAATGTTGGAAAACTGCATGGGATAGAAAATATCCAAATCACATGTAATTTTTTTTCATATGGCCTTTCATGCCAACTCCTTAGAAAGAATAATCCAGAGAATCATACCTAGGCTTTGCTTTACAGGAGCTAGTTGGTTCACTCCAAAGCAGAACTATAAGTGAATTAACACTCATACAGGACCTAGGAGCAAATTAGGCATGTACATCATCTGGTAATGTAAACAGACACTAAAGCTAATGAACAGCAATGTTTTCAGATTGTATACATCTTTTCGTAAGCGAAGGATTAATCCAAAGAACTGACAGGAGTGAGCTTTTTATAATAGTAAATCACAAAAATACGATGTTAGTTTTGAATTTGGATCAATTCTGCAGAGAAAGGATTTTAGGATTGGTAAATGGTAAGGATTAATCCAAACAAAATCCAAAACAAAATGAGACAGGATTAGAACCACTCTTTATTCAGGAACTCAATGGTTTTAATTCCTCTCCAGAATGACAAACTGAAGAGTACCATCCCTTCCAAAGTTTCCTATCAGTCTCAGAGTATCCTTTATGATAGAATACAGCATATTCTGTGACAGGCTTCAGCTTCATTTATACTGAAACGCAAAACTACTCTGTGGTGTGCCCTACATCCCAGTCTTCCAAGCATCTGGATCAAGCATCAGACAGAAATGCACTATAACTCTCTTCTGAAAACTACCTGGTTTCACCTCTCTTCTAAAGCACATCTGTAATTTCCTTTACAGGGGAAGCAAGGCATGGGTTGCAGAAAGAAGGTGGCAGTAAATCTCCATGTCTTACTCTTACTCTGATATGGACTCAAGATATATCTGTGGAACCTAGATTCTGAAATGCTCTTAGGTACCTTGTTAGACATCTTTGTCAATCAGTCTTATTTGATAAACACCTCCCACTGTGGTCAGGACAACCGTGCTGGGGCTCAGGGCTTAAGCTTTCCTTCTGCCTCAGCTGTCTGTTCAGCCCTCAACCCCTTCCTGCTTTCTGAGGATTCTCCTGATTGCAGGGTGAAGTGGTTTGGGAAAATGATTTGAGTTAAAACTAACTTTGTGTGTGTGCTTTGATCGAAGTGATCATGAAGTTGCAGCCTTGGGTAAGAGGTAGTAGACCATATGGTTTGAGCCCCTTCTGTTGTGGATACTTAATTATTTATACAAAATGCAACATCAGGCTTTTGGTTTGTTGCTTAGTCACATACAATTCAAACCTTTTTAATAATGTGTGTCATGGATAAATGCTTTAAGATAATAAAAATGACTGTCATTCTTATTTCACTCTAGTTCTTGTTTTCTTTTGCTCCTTTGCAAATGCTTGATGTGAAAATTTCACTTTCAATTTCAAGGACTCTTTGATCATAGAATCATAGAATACCAGGTTGGAAGGGACCTCAAGGATCATCTGGTCCAACCTTTCTAGGCAAGAGCACAATCTAGACGAGATGGCCCAGCACCATGTCCACCTGAGTCTTAAACACGTTCAGTGTAGTGGAGTCAACCACTTCCCTGGGGAGATTATTCCAATGACTGACTGTTCTCATTGTGAAAAATCTTCCTCTTGTGTCCAATTGGAATCTTCCTGGGAGTAACTTGTACCCGTTACTCCTTGTCCTCACCATGTGACTCCTTGTAAAAAGGGAGTCACCATCTTCTTTGTAACTACCCTTTAAGTACTGGTACATGATGATGAGATCACCTCTAAGCCTCCTTTTCTCAAGGCTGAACAAACCCAGCTCTCTCAGCCTATCCTCATACGGCAGGCTTCCCAGACCCTTAATCATCTTGGTGGCCCTTCTCTGGACCCCCTCCAGCCTGTCCAATCTTTTTTGCATAACAGGGACCAGAACTGTACACAGAATTCCAGGTGTGGCCTGACAAGCACCAAGTAGAGTGGGAGATGTCACTGTTTGGAGGGGAGGTAATTTCTTTTCAGTGAAAAATTAAATCAGTCAATGTGAACACTATTTTTTACCCAGGGACAGCATCAAAAATGAATTATTAGGAGTGCCTTCACCATACTCCTGATTAGTAAGAATAACTGTACCTGGGTGAGTAACTAATGGAATATTACATATGCTATGACTAGATGAATGAACATAATACACCTAAAGTGTGGAAGTTTGCCTTGTCCAGCCTTTTTTAGTTTTACTTTTTTTTGTCTCCTGCGTACCCAAAACCTGATTATGTAGTTCTTTAATGGTCAGCTGGGTTTTGTTGGTAATTAGCCTCAAAGACACAGGCTAATTGCTCAATTGTCTTTGGAAATTCTGATGGGGGAAGTCAGAGCTAATGGGCAACCAGAAAGTGAAAAAGAACAAATCTCCAGAGTTAATAAAGGAAGCTTGTATTAATGTCTTTTAACTTTCATTTGACAGTATATACATTTTCTCCTTCTAAACACACATGCCCCAAAAGCCAAGCTGCTATATCAGATATTGTATGTTTACATTAATATGTAATATTTCTGGATATTTATGAGACAAGCATTTTAACTCTTTCCTATCATGGTGTTTATATTTAAAAGAGGAGTTTGTTTAAATTCTAGTGAAGATATAGTTACGATTACCAGTGGGAGATTTTAAATTTGTTTTTAGTGATGGAAAAACTTTCTAAAAATATATAGTTCTGGGTGGTCAACTGTGGTCAATATGTCAGTAGTGGTACTATTACTGTTATAGCAGAAAACTGAACAGATTTAACAAATGGTATCCAGAAAGCCAAATAATAGACGATCTTCTAACCTGGTAGAATTATGTTTTCTAAGTGGTGATAGAAAAACCTATGTAACATGAACAGAAAACAGCCGAACCTTTTCTTCCAAGTGTACTTTTCTTTCCAGACAGGATTAAATTTAGAAGAGGACTTTGGTGCCATTCATAAGGGGCTTGTGGTCCTCTTAATGTCTATGTTAAGTCCAGAAGTATCCTGGAAGTATTTATATCATCTAATTCTAGGCACTAACTCTCTTTATGACCTGTTATTTAAATGAGAGTTTCCACAACTGACAGAATTTATGTCAGATTGCTTTTCATAAATGGATGGAAAGGTAACTAAACTGTCTCAAAGATCCCAGCATAATTAGTTTTAGTATCTATTATAATGTTGCCATTTTTAACACAGCCTGTATTTTCCCTAACCAATTTTCCATATTCATGGTCTTACATCTTGCTGTGATTTTATAGAAAGCTGCTAATTAGTAAGAAATTAATTTGAATTTGTTCATTCCTACTACACTTTATGGTAGCCAACAGACCTAATAATATTGCTAAAGTGAATCATCAGGGAGTTCAATCTTACGATTATATTTAATAATGAAAGCACATTATCCCAAACCTTTTAATTTTGAGGCACAACCACAACATGTAGAAAAAGCAAATGAATGTAGACAACTGAATTCAAAACCTAGAAAGCCAGGAGTTTGTATTGCCAATAAAAATAGTGCAGATACTGAAAAAAAAAGTAGGTTAAACACACTACATGCAAGATTGCCTCCACTTTAGGCAGTGAGGCAGTGGGATTTTCATCCTGATATTTGGAGTGGCAAGGGACAGTAATAGACATGGGCCACAGTTTCCCACCAGCTATATTTTTCCTTTTTCCCTGAAGGCAATAGGTGAAGCAAGTCATCATATTTCCATCCCGTTTTCCCCAAACTTTTCCCTCTGACCCAGGCTCAGTCTGACAAAATTAATTTGGTACATGGCTGAGAATCCTTTAGCTGTCCCTATCTGTAGCATGCTAGAGAGAGTCCTCATCTATCAGTTTAGTTAATAAGTAGATCAAGTAACTTTTCCAGATGGAATATGCATCTTCCATATTAAAATATATAGTATCTTTCCACTGAAAAGTCATTTTCTAAACTCTATGGATTAACTGCAAAGGACAATGAAGTCTAGATTTTTCATTACACACTTCTCTGTACCATGGTTCTGAGACATCCTTACAGCATACAGAGCTTAATACTGAGATTATCAAATCACAAAAAAGTCACACACAGTGAACAGCTGATAGAAAAACACTAGTGAAAACACTAGGGGAAAAAAAAAAAAAAGGAAAAATAAAAGATTTTTAAAAAGATAAAATTGGTGGAGGATTGGAAAAAATAAATTAGAAATATTGTTGTTGCACAGCATTCTCAGTATATGAAGTGGTGTATTCAAATAACTGCACTAAGTATTAATTTTAATTCTTTTAGGCTAACTTGTGAGGAACTTACTCATATTGAGCAGTACCTATCTGCTCAGATTCTCCAATTAAGTTCATAGAGTGAGATATTATTCACTGGAGAAGATGTAAACTCCTTTCTTGCTGGGTCAGGTGCTACCACTTTGATGGACATTATTAAATATTCTGTTGCAAATATTGGCATTGAACTATTGCTTCTATAGAATGAGAACAGCAGGTTTTGTATTGTTATTAGGAGTATTTTAAAATTCAAAATGTAATAGAAAGAAATATGTGTCAGAATATAAATGTGTGTGTGTGTGATCTATATCTTTAGGTATAAAAAGATAGGTATATTATGCAGACAAGAATGAGTATTTCTTAAAAATTTTTAAGAATACAATATTTTATACAGAAAGAGAAAGACACTATAAAATGTCCTGTGATAAAGTTCAATAATTAAGTTCCTTTAGAATAAGATTTAAGTGGCAGTACAAATGATATTGCAGGATTTAAGATCAGTTTTCATCTGCATATTGTACATGATTATTACTTTCTAGACCACAGACAGCTAGTATACAAGACCTTTTTGACAGGGAAACATAATCTTTTATGAGGGTTTGCAAATTGCCTTTTGTCCATCAGATATGCAGCAGCTTTGATATTTCTGCCTTGTAACTGGTATAGTGAACTTTTCTAGACAAACTTGAAAATGCCTGACAGTTTGCTATCTTCCTGGGAAATGTCAGGAAATCTAAACAAGCATTCAGTAGTAGAAAAGTGTCATGTCTCAGAAACTACTACAAGAACAAGACATTATTAAATTTATTCTATAATTCATTAGATTCGGTTTGTGCAACTTCCAAAGAAGAAATGACATAAAGAAAAAGAAAGTTTTGTGGTGGTATGTGTTACACAGTTTCATCCTACTGTAAGACAGTGAAGAGTGTGTAAAGTATTATTTCTGTAAACAATGTTTTTTTCCCAAACCCAAAGAGCTATTTTGACGCTTGCCTTCCTCTTCTACATGAATCTCACGGTTCAAACTTTCATATAAATCCAACATTGTCTGCATTTGTTTTTACTGCATTTTATGGTATAATACATCATCATAAGATAATCTATGTACAACATTAAATGCTGTAAATTACTGTAAAATGAAACAACATATCACAATGTGATGCTGGAACTGTAAATCATTGATATTTCCTGGTTCTGAGACAGATGTTTTTCTTGAGCTCATGCTGTCAGAAGTAATTTTTTTCTAATTCACATACCTGGCCTTAAATTGTCCTGTTATCAAAAGCCAGCAGGTATACATGAGCATATACACACACAAATACATGTGCATATATATGTGAGCTATCATTTCTGAATTGAATGAAAAGGGGTTTTGAACTGGTGGATGTAAATCAAAAAGCATATATCATTCTTTATTTAAATTGGTCTACAAATATAGACATAGCTTAAACTAATGAAGAAGAACCTGAGTAGTTTTGATAGGTTTTAAATAATGATCTTGTGCTACATCATTAAGCTGAGCTGATATTATTACCTTCTATGTTATAACATCATTATATAAGATTTAAGCATTTTTCCAGGGATGTCAGAGTTGTCAAATTTTCTAAGGTTTCCTTTTCTGTGCCACTAGATTGAGACTAAACTTATAACTATTTTTCTTTTTTCCCTACTTTTGGTTGTAATTTGTCACTGAAAATAAACAGGTTGACATTACAAAATCCTTAAAAAAATTGTTTGCAAGTTAAATTGATCTAGGCATGTTTCCCTATCTTCAGTGTGACAATACTGTTGACTTTAAGTCCATTTCTGCTATACACTGGTGTAGCCAGGAGCTGACAGCTCTGCAAACAAGCAGCGGCTCCATGCAGAGCTGTTAATCAACTCTGTTCAACAACTGATATTAGTTAGGGAACTAGTGGATTAGAACAACGTATTTGCAAAATGTCAGATCTGTTTGTTTTGAGACAGCAAGAGCTACTTCTGAGGGAGATTAAAGATCAGCCGAGGTCCTGTGAGGGAAAAGAAACAGATAATTCAGTAAGGACTGTGCATTAGAAACATAGAGTAAAATATAATAAAATCAGCACCATCTCAAAGAATCTCAATTCAAGACAAAAAAAAATCAAAGCCTCCGCTTAAGTCAAGAGAGCAAGGGATATACCACATTGGAGTATACCAGCAAGGGATTTGGACGACAAAGCCTCTGTGTTTATGTGAAGTAGAAAATGGATTTAATCTCACTTTATAAACAGACTTTTGGTTTTATTATTTTAGTAAAGGCAAACATGCGCTTCTCATGGAGCGTGAATAGTGTATATTTTAGAATGAAAAACGTTTTTGTATATACAAGCCAGATTAACTATCTGTTAATTGTTTAAAAGGCCAGGAAGATAAATGACTAAACTGTCACAGCACTACTAGGTATTTTACATTGCGTATTGAGTTGAAATCTGTGGCGTAGCTACTAAGTATGCATATGAAGTAACTGTGCTGAATCCACAGACACAGGGACATGGAGCAGCAAAAGGCAGAGGTGAATCCCAGCAGCTGGCTGACGAAAGGTGAGGTGGAGGTGCTCCCTTCCTTACACTCAGCTCATGCTGATCACACTGGGCACCAGCCTAAAGGAAAGAGGGAGATTTCCCAGGGTCAAGTGGGAATATAATGAGTGAGGATTATGTTCTCAGGCCAAAAGCAGTTCTTCTTCAGGCTTGAATGGGAAATAATTCAGCCCTCTCGCATGGGCTATTGCTGACCTAACCTGCAGATGAAGTGCTACCTTTGCTACATTTAGAATGGCTGCTTGCTCCTCAGCCTGCAGAGGTAGTCTTAATAGCAAGGCATCTAATTTTTAAGGGCTGATGAATCCAGTCCTTAGTCTCCATGTCTTATTTTCATGGGTACCAGCTGACTAATCGTCACTTCCAATACACATATTATACCTGTCCTGCTCTTGGAATAATATACCAGAGAGTATGAATATAAGCATAAATTAGACATTTCCGCAAATCCTTCCTGTCTATTCATCATGAGATCTCAGCTGAATAATTTGCCTGGTTTTGAACTTCACATTTAAACAAAGATTTGGACCAGTGTGACACAGTCTGGAAGAGAGTTACAACAATGGCCAGAAATCTAGAAAACATCTGCCTGTGAGGAAAGTCTGAGGAATTCAGCTAGTTTAATCTGAAGAACTGAAAACTAAAGGGAGACAAAATAACAGCCTTCAAATTTATGGAAGATTATGGCAGAGAAGAATAAATAAACTGTTCTCCAAGGGGAGAGGAAAAAAGAAATAGGTTAAATTGCATTGAAGGAGATCTAACGTAGACATTAGGAAAAATTTTCCAGCTGTGAGGATATTTAAGCAACATAACTGATTGCTCTGGCAGGGTGTGGAATCTCTATCTTTAGATGCTTTTAAGAACAGGTTAGATAAACATCTGTCAAAAACAGTTTAGACATAGTGACCCTCTCTTCAGGAGGGAATTTCCACAGATTAATTCCTGAAGTGGTTGGGAAGTTTTTCAGCCTCATTTTCTATGACTTTAACACATCTCAAAAATGTATGTTTAATGAATTTACAAATTAATTAACAGAGAAGTACACATAGATCTATCATCCAGTCATTAATGTTGCATTCTTTTTAGAGTTGGTATTTTTTTTCCTCTTTGCTCTGTGTTTTATGATCAAATAATACTTCTATTGCTTAAAAAATGCCACTTTTAAAAGGTACATAGCAGAGCTGCACATAGCTGTAAGACAGAGCAGGAGCCTGTTATTATTATTTATGAACAATAATACTTAATGTGTTACACAGTTGTTTCACTTTGGCAGAGAGAAAGGATTCCATTTACAACATAAAATTAACATTAATCCAATAAATAGAGTAGCTGAAATTTAAACAATATGTAGGCTTTTAAGAATAAGTGAAATATCTGTCATTTTTGTAGTTGTAATCCTACTTGTTCCAGGCTTATTCCTGTAATAAAATTTTGGAATACCCGCCTTACAAATGTATTCTATTTAATTTATATTCTGTTTAAATGGATGATTATTCTAGAAGGTTGGATTAAGAAGGCATATTTTCTTTTCATGATTAATGTTAATTCAAAACACATACAAAGCCATTTATCAACAGATGCGTTTTGACACCTGATAAAGTCTGTTCATCCAGATATTTTTTTCCTAAAGCATACTTGTATAAACATTCTCTAATGTATAAAATATGGCAGTTCTGCATAGCTTTGAAAGTGAAAAAGGTATTTTATTCAGCAGATGAGAAATATTTTATTTTCCCAAGAGAGCATGGCTGTGTAATTTATGCTATTTATACGAACAATTCTGCAGCTCCATGTTCCAGTATTCAGAAGAAAAAAGAAAAAAGTAAAAGACATAGAGGTGTCTTTTTGATGCTTAACAGTGTTCACAAGATATATATATATATATATAATTAAAACACAGCTTTGTCAGTAAGTTGTTCTCATAAAAGTACACTACAAAAAAATTATCACCAGGGAAGGAAGGCAAAAGACAAACCTATCCTTCATACAGTAGCAGTTACTCTCTTTACAATAAATGTTCCATATAATAAATCCCATAGATATTTTTCTTAAACGCTGCTGTATTAACCACTTAAAATAAACCAGTCAGAGTGATTTCAAAATGGTCTGTGGGCCTAAAACAGTATGGGAGGACAGATGTTTATAATCACCAGTGCTGCTTCTTACTATTTTTTCCAAATGTTTCTCCAAAGCAGGTACCTAAGACTCTTTCTTTGGTTTTAGTTAAAGGAAATTCAAACCTCAATGATGTTACAGGTTTTACGAAACACTTTTATTAGAAGGCTCCATTGACGGGAAGTTTGTAAAGTCTGGCAAAAAGGACAGCTCTGTATACAAAACAGCAACATTCAACCGCCACCATACCAGTTAGATTAGGGTCGAGTAATGCTTTCTTTTGAAAGTGAAAAAATGTTGTGGAGTAGCTTGTGCCAGGTATGCACAGGAATACTGATAGCAGAGATTGTGTGCTACTGGTGATAAAGTGCTTAAAGTGTGTTACAGCTTTCCAAGATTAATTATTACGTTTGTCAGAACTTGTCCCCTGATTTTCCATACACTTATCCTCATCTGAACTGGGAGAAGTAAAAAAAAATCCCAAAGTTTTCTGTGTAGAAATGAAAGAAATACAAAACATAAGAAGTCCACTGAAATAAACTGAAATATAATGATAAATATTTTTACGTCAGTTATTTAGATTTAACATTAATTATAAACCTTGAAAAAGACAAAATCATTATTATATCTGGATATCAGAACTTTTCATTTTTTTTTTATTTTTCTCTAGTTGAAAAAAACAAATCCAGACTTTCCCACTTTAAAACTAAAGTGAATTGAAATTAATAACTAAATGTTAAAAAGACAAAATTTTTAGCAATTTGTCTTTTACTTCTGAAGAAAATATGTCATGAATAAGCTAAGGTCAGAACTAGCTATTATGTAACTTTCATATTAATAGCTGAAAGTTAATTAGCAACCGTGAAACAATGAAATTTGGGTAGGTAAAACCAATGGAGGCCTGGTTATATTTAATCTGTGGTAAAAAAACCCCACAAACCAAAATAAAATGGGTGTGCATTATTCTGATTATAAGACAAAATACATATTCAAGAGATGTGAATGATCAATGGTAACTGATACTATCCTTTTACTTAATGCAGTAGAGTGCAAAGAACTTACTTCAATGATGCACGTGACAGAGGCACAGTAGAGAGTCCTGTGAAGGATGCTTCCGATAGGACACCTAAGCTGGTGTGTCTCTGGAGCTGAGAGCTAGCTGAGGGCTAGTTTCCCTCTATCAGGTGATTTTAGGTCTTAGTGTTACCCGCTGTTTACAACACCCATCTGCTGTTGGTTTCATTGGCAAAATGTTCTTGTGTACCTTAGCGACTCCATTTCCAAAATCTGGAGTAAAAGTGAAAGTTTGTATTGATCTACAGTTTATGCGATTACACGTACCAACATCCACAACAATTAAATTACTCTGCTAATGTAATAAAAGATAATTACATATAAGGGATGGTAAGTGACAATTCAGAGCATTCTTTCTACTCCATTTTGATGCTTGCCAGCACTTTTTAGGTCACTACACATTACTAGTATTATTGAAAACTTACATAAGTAACCTCATAAATGAGTCAGGTTGTACTGTGAGCAAGTGCTGCTGCAAGGCATGAAATGGTTAGTCCAACACATCATCAGTCAACATGAAACTCTGGTATGTTTAATTACCAGATGGAGGAAAATGGGAGACAGAAGAAAAAGAATTAAAAAATATTATATGTGTGTGCATACAGATACACACACATATATGTATACATTAATATACATATCCATTAAATACACATTCTGTCCTGTTTGTGTTCTAAAAATGTTCCCTATATTCTTCCTTAGAGAAATGATGGAGTATCTCAATGTTGCTATAGACTTATAATAAAAAAGACACCCTTTCTCTTCCTTTTGGAAACTCCTGTAACATGTAATAGTAAAAATATATTTTTAAGATTATTTAAAATATTGCTATTAAAAATATATATATATGATTTACTTGATAATCCCACAGATGTTTCCAAAAAATCAACGATTTTTAAAACATTATTCCTCTTTATTAAAGCTTGGATCATCTAATTTGATTTACATTAGACTTGAATGACTACCATTTTAACCATAAAAAATGGGCACAAAATGAATAATCAAGTAAAAAGTTGAAGTGAACAGCTTTTGAAAGCAATCAGGTTGAACGCTATTTTAAGTAAACAACTGATGAACAAATAAAGAAATGAATCTAAATTTTCCATGCTTACCAAGGTTGATCCATCAATACATTACATTTTTTTGTTTCCCACTGCAGATAGTGTCACTTTCACAGAATATGGTCACTCAGGTTTGTCTAAAATTGTGCTCTGTGCTTCTCATGCTTAGATGGCTAGTTGACAATATTTCTACACATCTTAAATATGGAATTATCTGAGAAAAAAAAGATGAAAATATTGCTTTATTCAAAAATGAATAAAAATTAATTTATTAAATGTACTTGTTATCAGAGCTGTACTTTGAATGTTATCCAGTCAACGCTCAAGTTTTTTCACCTTTGTTTTGCCTTATTTTTATAAAAATGCCTAGCATACTGTATATGTTAGCAAAACTAAATTATATATGCTATTTTTTTAAATCACTCTTACACTGTTGAAAACTACACAATAAATTAAGAAAGGTGTTAGTAACAACTGAAAGAAACAGGATATATAGCCAAATTATTCTGAAAATCTAGTCAGGTTAAATATTGTTATAGAATGCAAGAAAAATGCTTACATTTTACAAGGACACTGTGTTTTTACACCAGTGTACACCTTAGAAAACTTAGATCACGATGACTTAAGATGAGAGGAACACAAATGCAGCACATTTCCTCTACAGCCATTTGGAATCAGCCTAAGGTCCAAAATTTTCAGTGATAACTTGAGATCATGACATATAAAAAATTAAGAATCTCCTCAGGCCAAATCAAATGTCTGAAAATAAAAAATTATTTTATACTTTTATTTTTAATCCTTTTCTACTGTTGCTGGGGTTTTGACATCTCAGCAACAGTGGTTTTCATTACTATTTTTGTTGGATCTTGGGGAGTGGGAGGAATTGACTGATTTGAGGGTTTTTTGGTTGGGTTTTTTTTGACATCTACTGATGCTAAAATATGCTTTCACTGATAATCATTTTAGTATCATCCTAGTAATTATAACTCTTCGGCAAAATAATTTTAGTGGTTAGTTTTCATCTCTGTTGCAGGAGAGCTCTGCCTCAATGCTTCCGTGTACAGTAATGTCCTACTTTTTTCAAAAGCTAATAGCCCAAAGAAAGGAATAGTTTTGGAGTGGGTGTATAGGTGGAGAGCTGGAGCCACCACAAAATGTAATTATAGAAAAGCTCAGTTTCAGTTCCTTTTAACTCCAAAAAAAACTATGAAATGATTTTGACATGTACTCTCAAAATGTGTTATAGGATGTTTAAATGCTCAGTTTTGTTATTGCATGATTTTCAGTAAAAGAATATCATTATAAAGCAATGTGTGCAGAATTCTGTTGTGTCATATTTATCAGATCCAACATATTTACATGTTAGTAGTTTGGGTGCTGCTAAGGTATTGGTATTTTTAAAAGTTTACAGATTGCTTCTGCTGTTTTTACTTTCACATTAAAATTATGTTTCTTTTTGACACTATTCTATAAAATAACAAGTGAAAAAACGAAACAAAACATTAGTTATCTTGCTTATTCAAAACAGTGCAAGGACAAGCCAAAAATAGGGCATTTTTTTGCAGCTTTATCAAATTTATAGTTAAACAATAGTATGTACTTCTTACTGAATAAGTCAGGTAAATTAGTCATGTTAAGAAAGGAAGTTATATCTGTGCTAAATTTGGTCCAAAATATCCCATAAAAATATTTTTACTGAATACAAGATTTCAGCCCCCCAAATATCGCAAGTGTCTTGCTTTCCTACAAGAAATGTTAACGCTGCTAAAGATGGAAACTGTCTATTTTAAGAAGGCAAATTTCCATCTACAAAAATCTGGATATTTCATGAATATTGTAGCTTAGTGTTATCATAATACAGTAAAGATGAAAAAGCGGTGCTTTTTACGGTGATTGATTTTATCTGCTGGAATATAATAGCAATCTGTTTATTTAATCAGAATTCTTATTGTGGTACTTGAACCAGATGTGTCCTAATTTGACATAAAAATGTCAGGATATTCATATGAACTTATTCTAAACTCATTAAACTCAATGCATTCCAAGCATGTAAGATACAGCATGTGGATTCCTGTTCTGTAACCTTATGAACATTTGCACATGTTCAGGAAAGCCCACTGGATAAAATTTATGTATTGCTAATGATTTTTATTGGCCCCATGGCCCAAAGTGGTGGCAAAATGCCCAGGAATTTGAAAGAATCCTGGTTTTACTTAGTAGTCAGAATGCAGAGAGCCATAAAAATAGAAAGGGCTTGATGGAAGTCCGAATGCTTTCTAACTGGCAGAACTGAGGTTGCTTGTGCTATGCAGCCTTTTGTTGTCAGATCTCTAAAACATTTTTTTTTCGGAGGATATCCTTGCTCAGTATATTAAACAATGATGTAAAGACAGAGTGATGTCCTTGAGCTAAAATTTTTCCACCATTTATTGGAGGACCTGAAGTTGAAAAGCCACATAAGCATAAATTGAGAAGGAAGTAGAAAAGCACTAC
This sequence comes from Nipponia nippon, assembly GCF_047370975.1. NCBI lineage: Eukaryota > Metazoa > Chordata > Aves > Pelecaniformes > Threskiornithidae > Nipponia > Nipponia nippon. Next base: position 70,140,298 of record NW_028262336.1, on the reverse strand, counting down.
CTTCACCGTATCTGTTTCTTTGTGTGGGACCATTTGGAAATCTCTCAGTTGGAGCTCAGTGTCTTAAGGACAGTCTTAAAATTTGTGGGGAGAGAAGGCATACCATTGGAATTGAGGACATGTGGCTTTCCACATCATAGTCACCTGTGGCTGATCCTGAGGTTGCTAATGCAGATGTTTGTTCAAAAGTTAATGCTGTTTCAAAAAGCAGTAAAGTTTGCAGATTCCTTTCTGCAGCTGCAACTGTACAGCTAATAGGGAGGAGTCAACTAATGGTAGGCTGTTTTCTGTAATACTTCTGCTGACAGGGGGTTGAGTCCAGTAGCTATGCAAAAGCACTGGAGAAGTATTCTAATCTTTAAAGACCCATAAATGTGAAAGGGTGGGCATCCTTTCCCATTTTCCTGGATTCTATGCCCAATCAAAAAAAGAAATTTTTCTGGCCCTCCACTGGAGTGCTGGGAGAAGGGTAGGAAAATTTCCCCTGTCAGCAGTGTAAGTAAATCCCAAGAACAAAATTCCAAGGATAGTGACAATTCAAATTTCATATAGACAAAAGACCAGGAAAGTTGCTGAGATGTAACAAGACACAGTTACAGGAAATGGGATGAATAGTAAACTTCACAGAAAAATCTTTACAATTATTGAAATCATCCAGACTGAAGCCAGTCTGCGGTACTTAAAAGGGGACTTTGCATGCTGTGTAGGTGATTACCTCTTACTGAAGCAAACTAAATGACATAAAGACCAAGACCAAAAATCTTACTTACTAATGGCCTTTGAAGTAGTCCATCCCAAAAGAAATCCAAATACAAATTCATGTACAGTGTCTGAGTTTTAAAAAAAGAAATTGAAATTTACAAAAAGTAAATGACTTTTCATCTGGTTTACATCCATTAATGTATTTAACTGACTTGTAACTTTTTGTTTGACATCTTGAGTTCTTCTCCACCAGAATCAATTCCAAGAGTAAAGCACTCTACATAGGTATGTGTGGATGTGAAAAGTAGCAAGAACTTCTGTGTGTGGGGTGGGATTTTTTTTTCGTCTACCTATTTCTAAATTTACATTTATACACTACTATTTTCTCCTCAGCTATCTGTCTGAAGTGGACCAGAAAATGTAAAAACTATATGCACCTTCAGTCTCCTCTATAAGAACTACCCCATCAACCACAGAAACGTAGCATTCATTCTTACTAGACTGCCATTGAAATTTGTAAAGACTGGCCACAAAAATTAAGCAATTGTTACATTTATAAACATTCCATGTGCCTCCTTGAAATGTCTTGTGAAATCATTTCCAAGGTCTTAATATTGTGGTATCAAAAACAATCTAAGTGAAAAGAAACATAAGGCAAAGAGGTACTTCATATAAATTTAATCTAAAGGTTCTTGAAACTTATTACTTGGAATTGTTCGGAAAGTTGATGGTATTATCTCTAATGGTAATACCTCTGCCTTTGCAAATTTTAGAAGAGACAGCCAGAATGGTTGCCTTTGTTGGTTGCCTTGGTTTAAGCTATCAGCACAAACTATATTTCATTCATCTTACATTTTTGTTAGTTCCCCAAAATCATCTGCAAAGTTGATAGACTTAAACTTACCTATAGATGCTTAAACTATTTTCACAATGAGGGTGGTGAAACACTGGAAGGGGTTGCCCAGAGAGCCCAGAGATGCCCCATCCTTGGAAACATTCAAGGACAGGCTGGATGGGGCTCTGAGTAACCTGATCTAGTTGAAGATGTCCCTGCTCATTGCAGGGGAGTTAGACTAGATGATCTCTAAAGGTCCCTTCCATCCCAAAGCATTCTATGATTCTATGAAACTTGGACTCAGCCTTACTGTGCTTGAAAACTGACAGGTAGATCAAGAGTTATATCAAATTTGTATGCTGGTGCAACCATTGTTTCTCTTCTTCCAGAGAACTTCAACTCCACAGTGTAAAGTGGTTCCAATGAACCTCCACTCGGAATGTGGTTTAGCAAAAAAAAAAAAAAAAAAAACCTGAATGTCTAGATTACAATATATAACTATCAATTATTTGGTATTGATCTACTTTTCACATTTCTTATGCTCAGATTCTGTGACTTCATTACGTTAAGCAAACCACTAGTAAAACTAAAAAAAAAAAGTTTAGAGCTCTTATGTTTGGAAGGCTTTGACATAACTGTGCCATTTCCTCAGCTAGAATATAGACTTCCATGTTTAGGCAGCAAACGCTAAGCAAGAACAAAAAATATTATTTTTTATTAGACAATTATACCATTCATTTTGACTAAAGATGCAGAACTCTTTGCAATACTTTAAATTTTGTAAAAAATAACTTGGAAAGTTTTGGAGATTTTGAGATGATGTTAACTAGTTGTCCTGAAATCTGCACCATTTACAGTAGGACTAATGAAAAAAGAGTAACTGGATGTAAGGGGACAATTATTCCCTATATAATTATAATTATTATAACTGTAATCAAAATTATTATTTTAAGTAGAGGCAAATCATTTGCAAATATCTGCAAGAGTTTCTGATTTAATTGTATTGCAAGAATGAGGAAAGGATAAAAAATCAGGTGGCATCTAAACTATCTACATACATCACAGAAAAAATGGAAAATTGGGAATTCAGGATGGCTTTTGACATCAAATACGGGGGAAGAACAGGGAAAGACTCATTTTTACCTCACACTGGATCTACTGTATAGTTTTAAAGAAACTGGAACTTTATGGACTTAGAAGTTGTTCTTATTTTCTAGCATTGCAAGTGATTTTCTGTAATATTTTTTTTTATTGCAGAAGTAGTGGTGGGTTTCATTTCTGCAATAAATCTGTGAGCGTACACTGCCGAGTTATTAATACTCTTTATAAGGAGTCAAGAGCAATAGAAACAACTCATCTGATCAATTTTAGAACACATATATGAGGATGAAATGAACTGTAACTCAAGAGTTCTTCGTGACTGTTAATATACAAAATAATCTAAAGATTCGTATCTCAGTGTTTCCAATAACTACCTACATAACTGAGATTTCAGTATTCATAATATAATCCTCAATATTTTTAGGCTAAATTCTTCTTTAAAAAACAGAATGAAAATAATTATCCATTTAAAAAGCACACAAATGTGATTTGTGCATTACTATTTGAAAAATTAATTCTTTACAGCTTGAAGAAAAAAAAAATTGTAGAGAATCTTTCTTTAAATAATTAAGTTTATCTCAGTGCCATTTCACTCAGCACCTTGGGGTAAAGGAAGGAGTGGAAGAAGGACGAACAGAAAGCTATATTAAAAAGCCATGTTTGGGCAGAGATCACACCTGGCCAAACATTAATTCTGGCAAATTAAACTGTAAGACAGATATGAGTCATCAAAAGTGTTCTTCAGAGTAAAGACAGGTTTTTAACCTAAGTTATAATTTATATTATAATTATATAATAAGTTATAAGTTAATATTATAATTATAATATTAATAGTAATTTAAAAAATCCCCCTAAGAATCCACAATTCTTTTATTGTCTCTTTTCAAAGACACCAGTTTAATGTGAGCTTAAAACAAAGATCACACTGAGTGGCAAGAGGAGTATTATTTTGCTCTTCAAATACGCTGTTAGAGTTCTTAGAGCCTGGATCTATGAACTTACTTCCATTTTCAGCATGGCTCTTTTTTTCTATATTATAATTATAACTATTTTTCTTCCAATCTGTTTTTATTTAGATATCCATTCTGACATACTTTATGATATGTTTCCAGATAATTTTCCTGAAGTACTTTCTCTGATCTTTTTCAAATAATAAAAAAAGTCTTTGCTTCTTGTCTTTTTTCTCTTCAATTTCTTCCAAAGAAAAAAAGTCTTTTCTAAACTAAATCTTTAGCCAGGTCACCTGTGAAAATGTTTGGTTTTCTCCCACTAGCCCTCTTTTTTTCACCAAGTCTTTTGTCTAACTGTGATGTAATTTCTGGCAGCTTAGCAACACAACCTTCCCTGCACTTTTATTCACAGCACAAATGATCACAAATAGATACAGTGAAGACAACAGGCAAAGCATTTATTCCAGTGGAAAAGTGTATTCTTGAGAATTGGAAAAGATCACTTCAGTCTGCCTGTTGTAGTAAGAAATGTAAAGCAGTCATGAACTGAGTACAGCTTGAGGAAATTTCTTGTTTTGCTTCAGCAGATCAAGTTATTCAAGAAACAAGGTGTTAAAGACAGATTGCTTTCTTTCCAAATTAGGATGTATACAATCTATTCTTGTGTCATATTGTATTTTTATTAGTAGTGCTGGGCAAATTTATCTAAAGGATAAGCTTATCAATTTTCTTTAAATTAAGTACATAATTTTTTTATTTTGAAAGAGGATGGAGCCCTGTATATTCTGCTATTTAAAGGGGGAAAAATAATACCCATCAAGTTGTTGCTAACTAGAAACATGGCACCTAATGATTGTTTCTAGCTAGCTGATTACTGGCATAGCCACGGTTTTGGAAATGTTGGCTCAACATCTCTGGAATTTACATCAGCTGCTGTTAGTTGAACTCTTCTCCTGCATGACTGAGGCAGATGGCAACTTCCTTGAGCTGAAGGAAGACAGCATAAAAGATTCCTCATACATTTGCTCATGCATTGAAAATTCTTGAGTAGATTCTTATAAGCAAACTGTAAAAATGTTGTGTTAAAATGACAGCCTAGAGGCACTGGACACATAAGATAGTGTCTACTTTGAATCAGGAGATTTGTTAAGAGTGCAATATGTATGCATTGATGACCAGCATCAGTGGAAGCATATTAACTGGTAACTTTCTATACATATTGGGTGTCCCTGAAAGTCAGCTTTAACCTGCCGATATTCATATTTTGGATAATAGGATCTGAAATATGTATTTGGTACTGCTGTCTAATTACAGCTATATCTGTTTACAGGTATATTCTGTATATCTCATGCCTATTAAGCAGAGACCCCTGATAAAACTGATTAATGTCATCATACACTGTCTTTAGCTACCTGCAGCAGCACATTTTAAATGTTGTAGAGAATTTTTCAAAAATAACATCAAACAGTAAGATGATGACTAGACATGGAAGTAACAATTTGCTAGTTCTTCTTAGCATTATCTGCTTGGGATACATACAGAAGCAGACTTAGACTATTAAGTAAGGAGCTATCAAAGATAAGGAAACTGAATCACCCTAGGATATTTCACTCCTCAAGTTTTGAAAAAAAATAGGGAGATACTTCATTCACTTTAATGAAGATCTTCCTGTGATCACTGGTTGGACAAGCTTTTCTTTAAAAGGTCATCTTGTCAGGCTGCTTTCTACATTCTCTAATAGCTCTACTACTGATGCAACACAAGCAGGCAGTTGACCAACCATGGTGACATAAAAGGAAGCCCTGCTCAAGCAAAAATCACATATCGAGGTAATATAGTCTTAAAGAAAGGTGGTTTTAATAAAGAATTCTCTTTGTACTGGAGGCATTCATTTTAGATTTATATCCTGTAGACTATGATGACAACTCAATAATGACTGTGCCAGACCCCTATATTAATAAGATTTAATAAGGCAAAGTTTCCACAAATGTGTTTTTTGAAATATTATGAGTCAAAAACTGTTCCTCTGAAGCTGAATCTCATCAACAGTTTTTTATGAGTTTGAATTTAAAGAATTATATATAGTATGCAAAAAAAAAAAAGGAAAGAAAGAATAAAAATAAGAAAGCAAGCAAATTAGTTAACTAGTCCTTACATACAGCAGATATATGGTTACTATGCCATACTCCTACTACAGAAGCAGATTGCTGTAATATACTTCTTTTCTAAACTTTTTGAAGTTTGTGTTTTTGGAGTTAAGAATAGAAAGAAATTCATTTTGACTGCATGTGTATTCAGTTGTAAATGCCATAAGTTTTGCTTTGAAGTACCAGCTATGTTAAAAAGTATTGCAGAGCTAGAGTTTTCTAAACTGGTATTTATATGACTGCACTAAGGAGAAAGGCTGTATGTTCCCAAATATTCAGAATTTAGCAATTCATCGATAACTCAATAAATTAAACTTTTGTTTCTTCCCAAAATCAATATGCTAAAATGTTGTATATATGTTAATGCTCTAAGAAATTACACTTCAATAAAATTATTAAATTTGTGCCTTAAGTGCAATTTTGTATGTGGGATAGTCTCATTTGACAGAGTACGTTGAGTTAAATATCTCATATGCCACTGTAGCTTTAATTGTAGACTTATGCGTTTGGCTTGTATTTTTGTGCACTTATTTTCCCCCAGTTTATGTCAGAGTACTTTGTATCTCAACTTAGAGCTGCGTAAGGCATTCCGTCACTAAGGTGTATGCAACTGTGTGTTCATATGAGAACATAGCCTGGGCAGTAAACTTATTTTTATTCTTCCATTTAATTATGTAAGACTTAATCTTATGGCTGTTATTCCTGTAAGCTTTTTGCTATGTATCCCAGGATGATCTTTGATTTTCTTATATAAAATTATATGTATATGTATATGTATATGTATATGTATATGTATATGTGTTGTGTTTGTGTTTTATATATCTAAAAAAAATCTACATCTGCACACAGATCAAAACAAAAATGTAGAATGCATTTATATTTTGGAACAACAGTACAAAACATTTTTGAACGGTGTAATCTCGAAATACATGTATCAAAATAGGGATGTTTGGTGCATAAATTTACAAATAGCACATTAGGCTGATTTAAGAGAATAATACCAAAGATGCTATGGCTGTGCAAGGTCAACTAGTGCAACATCAGATTCTTAGATCTTTCTTTAAATACAATCATTTCAGTAAGTAACTATTTTGAAATTATTTATTTTAAACCAGAGTATTAGCAGATCTGCACAACTGCAGGGAGTTTCCTAGGTGTTTAAGACTCTCCAGCCTCTTGGGAATCTATTGTGACTGTGCATTTACCTGAATTTAGGATTAGGTGTAGCATTAATAGTATCCAGCTGTAAAGATTAAGAGAAAGGGTGGATGGGCGGCTGCTTTGTGCAGCTGCTATTCTCCTGAGCCTGAAAGAAGTGAGACAGTCAGGAGTGGGACAGTGGAAAATAGCTGAAATGAAGAGTTTAACTCCTTCCTACACACTTGTATCACTAAGTAAGGCTCAGTAGATTTAGTGGAAGGGAAGAGATCTGCCAGTAAAGGGATATCGCAGAATTCTCCATAACTAGACATAACTTTGGTCAGTTGTGACTCAGAGCCAGAATCCTTTTTCAGAACTCATCCTCTAATAGGAAAGCTACAATTTAGTCTTTATACCTTGTGGGAGGGAATCCCTCTAGTTATTATTATTTAAGCAATGATATATCTTACTGTGTTTGGACATGCTGAAGAAGCTGGAACAAGCTGTATGGTTTGGAGCACTGTCAAGTTTATACCTAACTGTGTATTCTGCATTAGACATGAGCCTCTGGCAAAAGTTTTGGGAAGCGAATGTGATATGAGGCAGGTGATGAGTGAACTTTCCACTGAGGTCTTCCCACTGCTTCTTTTCCTTAGCCACAGGAAAAGCACATACAACCTGGCAATACAGTGTGTCTAAAAATTTTGAGAGGCAATAGTTCACAGCAGAAGTGTAGAAAATGCGAAGGAAACATCATAAAGTGTTTTGCCTTATAGAATTGCTTTCACTGTCATTGAAAAAAACCTGCATAAAATACATAATTTCATTTATATTTCAGCTGCAGACAGCAAACACAATGGATGAAAACAACATGATGATGATTCACAACATCTTACCTGATGCATTTCACACCTGTTAACCAAGGTCAGTAATAAATTACAATAACTCAGTACATCAGACAGTTGGCAAGAAAACAGTTTTGCAAACCTTTTCCAGATTTAGATTTATAACTTCTCCAGGGCTGGCATTACCATATAGTTCAGTGATATTAACCTAATGTGTCTCCAATAGATGTATGCATGGCTGTATATATAGGCAACCACATGTATATTTATATGTAAAGTAATGCGTGTGGGTAAATACATGCACACATAAACTTTTCCACTTCAGTGAGTAACAGTCCTCAAAGAAAAAACCTGATGTGCAATCATCTACTTGGATTGAAGTTTCTGAGGGAGAGTGGTTAAGAGAATTTAGTCAAAAAAAATTGAAAAAACAATGAAAATAAAAGTTTCTTTTTATATCTAGATTTTAATGGCAAACATTATTAGCAAATCTACAAAAAATAACTTTTAGGGATTTATTTGTCACTTTCAAAAAATTAAGGAAAGATTGGAAATAACTCTCAGTGTTTCTGCTCAGTTTTAGCCTGTGTTTCTTTTCTGTATCTCCTTGTCAAAACAAAAACAAAAACACACACACACACACAAAAAAGCAAGAGTCATTCCCTTAAAAAAAATGAAGAAACTAGGGACATTAAATTTCAAACATTTTAATTGATCTATTTCTATAAATGCATGTGATCAAAATTCCATTATCCTTGATAAATGTATACTGTCTATTAGTTCTACCCCTCTCTGTGTGCAGTGATATGGATCTGTAATCAGAGTTACATAGAAAGAGTATTGGTGTTACCTGCCCTCATTAATGTGACAGACTGTTTCTAATCTCAGGTTAATGATTTTGCAGGATGTCTTTCAGTTTTGTTCAGGAGGTAACATCAATTCTCTTAATTGTAAGCTAAACTCATTTTACCTTCGCTAATACCCACTCTAGTGTTGATAACAAAAAGATGTTCATTGTCACTTAAAATCTTTTAAAGCAGGAAGTGAAATTCATTTGTGGTGGGAAGAATAGAGACAGAATGAATTATTTTTAGGCCATATCCATCATAAAACTTCTAAGATAGTTTGAACTTTTTAGATAGCAAATAAAAATGAACTGTATTAGGACTTTCCTATGGGCAATGAACTTCTCAAAAATTAAGACAGGATGTCCTGAGATCCTTCAGTTAGGCTGGTGTGACAGAGATGCAAATCAAACCAATATTTTTTGTAATAATTAGGTTCTCCTTCTTATTTTTCTGAATACTTATTTCAAACAATATAATAAAAAGTATTTTTATATTTTATTATCTTCATTCATATGTAAAATTAGTTTCTTAGATGTATGATCTATAAAATGCTCTCCTGGAAGTTTTTTTAATAATACCACTATATACCAAAGTGAATTAATACAGGGAATTTATAAAGACAGAAATATTCTACTAGTGGAAAACAGCTACTTTATCTATACCTTCTCAGTGTCAATCTTTAACTGGAAACATACAAAATATTTGAAAAACAGGTCTGGAAACTAAATTAATAATTCACCTGGATACTAAAACTTAGGGTTTCACAGGACAGAACAGTTTTAAAGCACAATTTTTCAAAACACTTTTTTTTTTCTTCCAGACCCATCTTCAGCAGAAATGTATCCTACAGGAGATAACAACGTAACAATCTTTACCTTTGCTAATACTTCATTCTGCTCCATAGGTACTGTCCTCTGATGTATTTAATTGGTTGACATAATCAAATTAAATTTGGAACCATTGTTCTTAACTTGTTATCCAGTTTTAGAATTTATCCAGTAAGATATCAATTCTGGTTTAGATCTGATAAAATGCCCTGAAAATAGTCTGTTTTTCAAGGAACATCAGGCTTTCTAATCAAATATGTCAATATCTCTAACTTCATTCTACTTAGAGCACAAATAGAGCTATAAACACTACACATTTCCCTAAATAACAGCAGCTATGGCACAACTGTAAGAACCTTTGTGAAAAAAACAAAAAAAATTCAGTCGACACTCCAATTTAAAACTCAGAAAAAATGTTCTTTTACTTGTGAATGTAGGGGGTTATATAGATGTGTACATGCATATCTTCCCATATCTCTTGAGCCCCTGAATCTCAAGGCAGACTCTGGGGGAATGAAGTCCCATCCACTGTAGGAGAAGATCAGGTTTGACACCATCTGAGGAACCTGAACATAAAAAAGTCCATGGGACATGATGAGGTGTCCCCAAAGGTCCTGAGGGAACTGGCAGATGTGGTCACTAAGCCACTCTCCTCTCCATCATATCTGAAAAGTCATGGCAATCAGGTGAAGTCCCCAGCGACTAGAAAAAGGGAAACATCACACCCATTTAAAAAAGGGTAACAAGGAGGACCCTGGGAACTACTGACCCTGGGAACAGCCTCACCTCCATGCCCAGTAAGATCATCAAATCATAGAATCATAGAATCATAGAACAGTTTAGGTTGGAAAACACCTTTAAGATCATCGAGTCCAACCATAAACCTAGCACTGACAAGTCCACCACTAAACTGTGTCCCTAAGCACCACATCTACAGGTCTTTTAAATACCTCCAGGGATGGGGACTCAACCACTTCCCTGGGCAGTCTGTTCCAAAGCTTGACTACCCTTTCAGTGAAGACATTTTTCCTAGTATCCAATCTAAACCTGCCCTGGTGCAACTTGAGGCCATTTCGTCGTGTCCTATCACTTCTTACTTGCGAGAAGAGACCAACCCCCACCTCGCTGCAACCTCCTTTAAAGTATTGTAGAGCACAATAAGGTCTCCCCTCAGCCTCCTCTTCTCCAAACTAAACAACCCCAGCTCCCTCAGTCGCTCCTCATAAGACTTGAGCTCTGGACCCTTCACCAGCTTTGTTGCCCTTCTCTGGACACGCTCCAACATCTCAATGTCCTTCTTGTAGTGAGGGATCCAAAACAGCATTTGAGGTGCGGCCTCACCAGTGCCGAGCACAAGGGGACGATCACTTCCTTAGTCTTGCTGGCCACGCTATTTCTGATACAAGCCAGGATGCCACTGGCCTTTTTGGCCACCTGGGCATACTGCTGGCTCATATTGAGCTGGCTGTCAGCCAGCTGTACCCCATGCCTGTAGCATTGCATGGGGTTGTTGTGACCCAAGTGCATGACCCGGCACTTAGCCTTCTTGAACCTCTTACAGTTGGCCTTAGCCCATCGATCCAACCTGTCCAGATCCCTTTGTAGACCCTTCCTATCCTCCAGCAGATCAACACTCCCATCCAACTTGGTGTCATCTGCAAACTTACTGAGGATACACTCGATTCCCTCATCCAGATCATTGATAGACATTAAACAGAACTGGTCCCAGTACTGAGCCCTGGGGAAGATCACTTGCAACTGGCCACCAACTAGGTTTAACTCCATTCACCACCATTCTTTGGGCCTGACCATCCAGCGAGTTCTTTACCCAGCGAAGAGTACACTCATCCAAGCCAGGAGCAGCCAGTTTCTTCAGGAGAATGCTGTGGGAAACGGGGTCAAAGGCCTTACTAAAGGCCAGGCAGACAACATCCACAGCCTTTCCCTCATCCACTAAGCAGGTCACCTTGTCATAGCAGGAGATCAGGTTAGTCAAGCAGGACCTGCCTTTCAGAAACCCATGCTGACTGGGCCTGATCCCGTGGTTGTCCTGTACCTGCCACGTGATGGCACTCAGGATGATCTGCTCCATGACCTTCCCTGGCACCGAGGTCAGGCTGACAGGCCTGTAGTTCCCTGAATCCTCCTTCTGGCCCTTCTTATAGATGGGCGTCAGATTTGCTAACTTCCAGTCAACTGGGACCTCCCCAGTTAGCCAGGACTGCTGATAGATGATGGAAAGTGGCTTGGTGAGCACCTCTGCCTGCTCCCTCAGTACCCTTGGGTGGATCCCATCCAGCCCCATAGACTTGGGTGTGTCTACGTGGTGTAGCAGGTCACTAACCATTTCCCCTTGGAGTATGGGGACTTCATTCTGCTCCCCATCCCTGTCTTCTGGCTCAGGGGGCTGGGTACCCCAAGAACAACTGGTCTGACTATTAAAGACTTAGGCAAAGAAGGCATTAAGTACCTCAGCCTTTTCCTTGTCCTCTGTCACTGTGTTTCCCCTTGCATCCAATAAATGATGGAGTTTCTCCTTAGCTCCCCTTTTGTTGCTAATGTATTTGTAGAAACATGTTTTGTTGTCTTTTACAGCAGTAAACAGCTTAAGTTCCAGCTGGGCTTTGGCCCTTCTAATTTTCTCCCTGCATAACCTCACAACATCCTTGTAGTTCTCATGAGTTGCCTGCCCCTTCTTCCAAAGGTCATAAACTCTCCTTTTAGTCTTGAATTCCAGCCAAAGCTCTCTGTTCAGCCAGGCCAATCTTCTCCCCCTCCAACTCATCTTTTGGGACATGGGGATGGTCTGCTCCTGCACCTGTAAGATTTCCTTCTTGAAGAACATCCAGCCTTCCTGGCATCCTTTGCCCTTCAGGACTGCCTCCCAAGGGATTCTGTTAACCAGGCTCCTAAACAGGCCAAAGTCTGCCTTCTGAAAGTCCAAGGTAGCAGTTCTGCTTATCCCCCTCCTGACTTCTCCAAGAATCGACAACTCTATCATTTCATGATTGTTATGCCCAAGACGGCCTCCAACGACCACATCACCCACCAGGCCTTCTCTATTCGCAAACAAGAGGCCCAGCGGGGTGCCTTCCCTAGTTGGCTCATTCACCAGCTGTGTCAGGAAGTTATCTTCCACACACTCCAGGAACCTCCTAGACTGTTTCCTCTCCGCTGTATTGTATTTCCAGCAGGCATCTGGTAAGTTGAAGACCCCCACGAGAACAAGGGCTAGCAGTTGTGAGACTTCTCCCAGCTGCTTATAGAATACTTTGTCCGCCTCTTCATCCTGGTTGGGTGGTCTATAACAGACTCCCACCATGATATCTGCCTTGTTGGCCTTCCCCCTGATTCTTACCCATAAACACTCAACCCTATCATCACCATCATCAAGCTCCGGACAATTAAAACAGTCCCTAACATAGAGGGTTACTCCACTGCCTCTCCTTCCTTGCCTATGCCTTCTGAAGAGTTTATAGCCGTCCATTGCAGCACTCCAGTTGTGCAAGTCATCCCACCATGTTTCCATGATGGCAACTATGTCGTAGTTTTCCTGCTGCACAATGGCTTCCAGCTCCTCCTGTTTGTTGCCCATGCTGTGCACTGATGTAGATGCACTTCAGTTGGGCTATTGATCCCACCAGTTTTTGGGGGGGAGAAGTCCTAATTCCTATGTGACCATTCTCAGGTGCTTCTGTGGTTTCTAACATATCCGTAGCCCTTGCGTCTTTGCTGCTGCATGGATCTCTATCCTCTACCTCCACTGAGACGGCAGACCAAAGGACTTTGCTAGCACACCGTCCCTCAAACATTGACCTGCTGCCCCCAGGCTTATCTCTAGCATGCCTGGTTTTATCTCGTTCCCCCTTCCAATCTAGTTTAAACCTCTTTCAATGAGTCCTGCTAACTTCTGTGCTAGGATCCTTTTCCTCCTTTGAGACAGGTGTACCCCGTCTGTTGCCAGCAGGCCTGGTGTCTTGTGAACTGGCCTATGATCAAAAAACCCAAAATCTTGCTGGAGACACCAGGCTCGAAGCCAGGTATTGATCTGCTGGGTCTTCTTATTTCTTCTCTCATCATTCTCTGCAACTGGAAGGATAGAGGAGAACACTACTTGTGTTCCTGATCCTTTATCCAGTCGTCCCAAGGCCCTGAAGTCTCTCTTGATTGCCCTCGGACTTCTAGTTTCAACTTCCTCACTGCCTACCTGAAAACCTAATAATGGGTAGTAATTTGAGGGCCATACCAGGGTAGGAAGCTTTCACTTCACATCTTTAACCCGAGCCCCAGGGAGGCAGCAGACTTCCCTAAGAAGTGGGTCCGGACTGCATATCGGGCCTTCTGTTCCCTTCAGGAGAAAGTCTCCTATGACAATGACCCGTCTTTTTTTCTTCATGGAAGCTGTTTTGATGCAGGGCATAAGCCAACTTAACCTCGGCAACACCTCAGAGCTGGATGTACTATTGTCCCCGTCATTGTTTGCTTCCACTTGCAGAGCTTCATACGTGTTTTGTAACGGTACCTGGGAAGGTGGGGCAGTCACAGTGGAGACATGCCTGCTGCATTGGGCAGGAACTTGTTGCCATTACCCCCTATCCCAAGTCACTGTGTTACTGCCTGCTGGGCCTGTCTGAGGGAAAGTAGGGTATGATTCCAGTAATCTATCTCTCTTTCACACTCCCTGATACTCTTCAGCCTACTTACATCCTCTGGGAGCTCTGTCACTAAGTGAAGGAGCTCCTCTACCTGGGCTCACCTCCCACAGGTGTGCTCACTTCTGCCATCCGGTACTGGTGTAAGAGTAGGGCACACCCTGCAGCCTGACACCTGGGTGGCAGCATGTCAGAGCTCTGTCTGGGAAGCTGCATCAGTCATGGTGGGTGCAGAGCTTAGCAAGAACATGGCTTTTTGTCTGGTGGAGACCTTTGCTCCCTGGTCGATCTTCAGTGCATGCCCTTCTGCATGCCCTAACGCATGAACTGCCACACAAACTGCCACACCACACCCTTGCTGACATGCCGTACCCTGTTTGCCCGCCCTGTTGGCGGTGCTTCTGGTCCCTCATGCTCCCTAAGGGCTTCCTTTATACATGGCGGGTGGAGGGGGCTTGGCTGCCGTAGCTTCTGACCCCACCCAGGTCTCATCAGCCGCTGTTGTGCAAACTGCGGGCTTCTGGCTGCTCTCAGCTCCCCTGAGGCTCCCCAGGATCGGAAAAACCCCCTGTGCATCGACAATGGAACAGAAGCTCCCGGAAGATATGTCAAGCCATATGGACGACAAGGAGGTGACTGGAGAGACCCAACCTAGCTTCATCAAGGGCAAATTGTGCCTGACTAATCTGGTAGCCTTCTACAGTGGAGTGACTGTACTGGTGGATAAGGGAAGAGCAACTGATTTTATCTATTTTGGCTTCTGCAAGGCCTTTGACACGGTCCCACACAGCATCCTGGTCTCTAAATTGGAGAGGTATGGACTTGATGGATGGACTATTTGATGTGTAAGGAGCTGGTTGGATTGCCTCATCCAAAGAACGGCAGTCAACACCTCAATGTCCAAATGGAGATCAGTAACAAGCAGTGCCCCTCAGCAGTCCGTACTGGGACCGGTACTGTTCAATATCTTCATCAGTGACATAGACAGTGGGACTGAGTGTACCCTCAGCAAGTTTGCGGATGACGCCAAGTTGAGTGGTGCAGCTGATATGCTAGAGGGAAGGGATGCCATCCAGAGGGACCTTGACAGGGTTGGAGGGCAGGCCAGTATGAACCTCATGAAGTTCAAGAAGGCCAAGTGCAAGGTTCTGCACGTGGGCCGGGGCAATCTTCAGTATCAGTACAGACTGAGTGGTGAATGGATTGAGAGCAGACCTGCAGAGAAGACTTGGGGATATTGGTAGATGAAAAGTTAGATATGAGCCAGCAGTGCCCACTTACATCTCAGAAAGCCAACCATATCCCGGGCTGCATCAAAAGGAAAGTGGCCAGCAGGTCAAGGGAGGTGATTGTCTCCCTCTACTCCATTCTCATAAGACCCCACCTGGAGTACTGCATCCCGCTCTGGGGTCGCCAGTACAAGAAAGACATGGACATGTTGGAGCGGGTCCAGAGGAGGGCCACAAAAACGAACAGAGGGCTGGAACACCTCTGCTATGAGAAAAGGCTGAGAGAGCTGGGGTTGTTCAGCCTGGAGAACAGAAGACTCTGGGGAGGCCTTATTGCAGCCTTTCAGTACTTAAAGGGGGCTTATGAGAAGGAGAGACGTGTTTTTCCAGAGCCTGTAGTGATAGGACAAGGAGTAAAGGTTTTAAACTAAAAGGGGATAGATTTAGATATAATGAAGAAAATTTTTGTGATGAGGGTGACGAGACACTGGAACAGCTTGCCCAGAGAAGTTGTGGATGCCCCATCCCTGGAAGCGTTCGAGGTCAGGTTGGATGGGGCTTTGAGCAACTGGTCTAGTGCAAGATGTCCCTGCCCATGGCAGGGAGGTTGGAACTAGATGATCTTTTAAGGTCCTTTCCAACTCAAACCATTCTATGATTCTATGATTCTATATGTCTTTCTGTCTATGCAAATGGTTCCCCAGTTTTATTAACACAGAAACATGGTCAGGATTATAGAATATGTATCACAAATAACATTTTTCATTATCTAACATCTTTCTTGCAGAAAGCCTTTACATTATCATTAGTTTTAGTCACTTTTAAATTGATGTTAATATTCTTTTTAAGCTGTTCATATCTATTAGTTCCATTTCTAGTTTTTATTTCTTCAGTTTCATCTTTGTTTTTAAATATGCTTCTGATTATATTGAAACATTTTTCTGCTTCTTGCCTTATGCTTATGTCTCCCTTCCCATAATACGCTATGATTTCAGATAGACAAGGTAACTCTGGTGTCACTTTGCCTTGAATAAGATTATAATACCTTACCTTTGAAAATTCACAAATTACTTCAAAGGTCTCAAAGAAAACTTTTATACATTCAGAAATCTCACTTCAGTACTCCAAAGTGCTTGGACAAGTTTATTGAAGGAATTTTATTGAGAGCTATTAGAAAAAAAAGGAAAAATCTGTCTGGTCAAAGAAACCTTGAAGAAAAGCCCTCTTATGAGTGCAAAGAGGGCTTTATTTAATGAACTAACTATTAATAATTTAAATTTTGCCACTAGCAAGACTGGGCCTATAAAACTAGCATCCATCTGTCCTCTCTTCTCCAGCTTAAAAACCCTGACATTTTCACTGATCTAAATACTGGGTTTGACTTATACAGTCTATCAGTAGATAGTGATTCTTCTCTGTCTCCTTTTTTTCTTCTCTGCAAAGCATCACTCCGCTTCTCATTCTCACCTAGACAACACTGAAATATTTCATCTGAAAATCCTCTAAAGTGCGCATAATTGTCAACTGATGCTATGAGTACAGAACAAAAGCAGAGAATTTGTAAAGTATGTTAGTGTTGTAACTTCACTGCTCTCCAGGTGAATTTTGCAAATAGTGTAGAGTTTAGAAAGTAAGAGGCTGACAGCTTTTTAGCACAGCTGAAATCTCTGGCAAACACATTTGCTGAACTTTCAGTTTTCAACTAAATGCTTTGTCATCTCATAAGAAGGACAAATTTAAACTAATTTTCAAACTTGTCTCTTCAGGAGCTCTTTAAGAATTTTACTGTGTGGTTAACTGTGAAATTTTATCTAGAATTATTGCTACTGGGGACAGAGGAATGAGGTAGCCAAAGCTGAGTTTTTTCCTTGTATATTTCAAGTGTGTGTTAGAAGGGACGATCACAGGCAAATGTTTATGAAAGGGGATATGTGTACTCTAAGGCTCATCAGTGTCACTGTTACACAACATAAATGAAGTAAATTTAATGAATTTAAGATATCCACAGCCATAAACTGAGAGGTCTATGGCATCAGTCAGCATTCCTTTCACCAGTCTATGGCAGACACAGAAACAAGTGTGTGACTGATGAAGGTGAATTAGACATTAATTTGCATAACATCAACAGTGCATTTTATTTTCTTCAGTAACCGTGTAGGTGTTTTAATCATGGTTTTTATTTCCAATAGCTAGTAGATATCTTGCCCAGTAATGTACAAATTCTTTTATGATTTTTAACTCTAATGGGTTTTTAATTTTTTTTGAATTTTTTTACTAAAAGATTATTAAATATTAAAAATTTACTAAATTTACTAAAAATTTTTTATAAAAATTTTCTCAGCAACAAAGTTAGTATAAGCAAGAGAAGTAATAAAAAAATGTATTGATGCTGATTTCAGTGATACTGGAAATGTTTCTTTTTTGTGACAGAACAAAGTTTCTGTGTTTACTTTTTTCTCCAAAAACTTTCACTTATAGGTAATAAGTAATGTAATGTTTAAAAATGTATGACTTTTATAAAGACCAAATGAACATTCACGACGTTCTGCTGTTTGTATATCCTGTTTAGTTACTTGCACAATATGGAATAATGGGAATTTTTTTTACAGCTTTTATTGCTGAGGTGACTAATGTACTGTTGCCCTTGCACATACTTTGATAGACATGGGAACAAAATAAAAACCTCAAAATTAGAGAAATCTTTTTTTTTTTTGTAATTCGTTGAACGTTTCTTTGTCCTGCCAAACAACGAGCCTGTGAAGACTCCTTTTTTACATCACCATCCTGAATTACTCCTGGTTTGCTTAATGCATTATGAGACCAATTTACAATCTATTTAAATCTGTCCCTCTGCATACAGTTGTGCATCATCACACCTAATCTTATTTATATTACTTGTTTCAACAAAGCAGTTCCTACAAAGTTCAAGTCCTTTTGATGCCCCTGTGCTCCATGTGCTATGCAATTACTTACATCAACCAGAGTAATATCAGATGTTAAATGTGTGCAATTCCCATTAGCAAAAGGAAGTATGATTTTTTCATGCTACACAGATGTGATCTTAATATGTATTTTTTAAAATGTTTGTTTTCCTGATTATCTAGAAAATCAGCTCAAATAAGTTGTTCAATTAATAACTTCATCAGAATAAAAGATGCACAATCATGCTGCTTTGTAATATATTTACAGAAAAAAAAAAAAACCTGCTTTCAACTCTAATTGTGAAGAGTCTTATCATTTTAATATTATATTGTGAAAATTCTGACTAAAATGTCAGTTTCCAATGCCTTGTTTGGAAAAGAGCTCTACCATGTCAGGCCATGGTACATTATTTTTTCCCAAGTTCTGATTTCTGGTTTTATGAGAGCCATGATTAACATTCTAATAATGGAAGGAATATATAAGCTCTATTTCAGTGGGGCTCAGTTACAATATTTAGACCCAAGGTGACAAATCCTTAGTCATGAATGAGACTGTCTTGCACTGAAATGATTTGGTAAACAAGATCATTGTAAGAAAATTATCTGCTGATGAGATAAACCACTGAAGAATCCAAGTTATGAAAATGGGGTCCAGCTGTGATCTACATATAAGAAGTACCAAGTTACTAATATATTACATTATGTATACATATGCGTCATTGTGCATTACAACTTAGAGGTAGAAAAAATATTGGCATAGATTGCTTGCAGTGCAGAAGTGTGAGGGTTTAACTGTTAATAGATATGAAATATTTGAGGTACACAGATGGTAGTTACTCCCAAAGTGCAAAATATTATCATTATTTTATATGTAGAAGACTATTACTCAATCTGATTACATGCATATTCTACCAGCCTCATGATTTGGTAATCAAATACTTCTTGAACTGGAAAGATTTGCAATGCATCTGTTAATATAATACAACCTACCAAGCTTGTAAGTTGTATACAAACACTTATGCATTATTCAGAGTTTTTAATAAAATTGCTAGGCAACACAACTACTTAGTGTAAACTCTAAAAAAATATGGATAACAATGTAAACAACAAATACTACTCTCGTTAGTTAGTTAGTGTCAATAAAAGTAAGGGGTTTTTTATTAGTGTTTTCATCTCATTAGGGTTATTTGCACTCGTAAGAGCAACCAGCTTAGTCTGATAGCTTAATGAAGACCCATGCAAGGACCCCAGAAAAGACTGTTGGTACTTTTGCATTATGTCCTTACAAATGTTAGTCTGTATTAAAGATAAAGGAAACTAAATTTCATTTACCTGGGCTTGGATTCCTCTTGCCAGGCTTCAAATGCCTGAAAGTTAGGAGCCTAATCATATGTGGAAAGAATGAGTCTAATCTCTGGAGAAATTTAATTCTCCCCATTGTCTATATAGGAAGTGTTTATATTAAGGTATATGTCATAACATACTCTTACAGGAAAAGCCAGTTTAAGGGGTTCCTGTCATATTTTCCAGTAGCCACTTCAGTTCTGCACCTCTTCATTTATTTAACATTGAGGGTTGTTAATGGATGTTATTACCCATTTCACCTATCAGTTTAAGAAGTCCTCCTGACAAACAAAGCAACTCAATTTTTAGAGGATTTTGTCACACAGCATACAATATCTTACTACAGGATTTACATCACATGATGTTCTGTTTAGAGTTTCTCTAGCCCTGTTGCAGAAAGCATGTTTGAAATGGCTTCTAACAGGAGGTGTGACTTTCCACACTTTTATATATGAAGAACAATTGTAAGGCCAGTACCATTTTTCTTATTTTAATGAATTCCTTGATCAGTCTTGGAAGAAATTCTTCAGATTTTTTTTTTTTATATTCTAATATTAATGCTATGCTGCATCTAGAATAGGCTTATTTCTAAATCAGACTAAATAAGTAATAAAGTAAATTCCAAATTCAGACTAAGTTTTCAACCTCACACAGCAGAACATGCCTGGAAGAAATGTTTACCATTTTACAGATTTTAAAATAATCTTAATACCAAAAGCAACTACAAATCAAATAATTAATAGATAGAGTAAATCTGAAATATTTATAAATGTGAATAGAAATAAGTACAAATTTATCATAGTTGATACTGAAGATCATTCAAGAAGCCTTTTCTCCCACATGCAGTTCCCCAGAAAAACATAAAAAGCAGTAATAGCCAGAAACAAGCAAATGGAGAGATATAATTTGAATACCAGTAAAGAAAACACCCAAGACATCATTCAGTGTAGATGATTCTTATTATAAAAAGGAAGAGAAAATAGCCAAAGGTGCTTTCTGATTCACTGAACATGCCTTCTTTAAAGTTTTGTTTGGTTTTCTTTTTCTCCTACTCTGTTTCTTGATATTTCTGAAATACAGTTCATATCCTCACTTCCTTCCTGGCAATTTTTTGAAAAAGAATACTTTAAGGAATGGAGTTCTATTTGTTTCTCTTATGAGAATGTACATACTTCAGATTGCTGGGGAGGCGTTAGGGCAACAGTATTAATAGAGCAAATGAAGAGCACGCATCCTCACTACTTGTACTTACAGTTAAGGACAAATGAACATTTCCACTATTAGCAGTATATTTAATGTTCTCTAGAAGCAGCAGAGAAATCCAGAAAAATACAACTGCAGAGGTATGAAGTATCTTGGAATGTGGTTATTTTTCTCGTAGCTGTCAGGAAAATCCTATATCTCATGCAGAATTAATTTCACTTGATCCAAAAGCAGTCCAACAATGTAAGTAGCACCTTTATTGTCAATAATATGAAACTCATCAAAAGGTTAAAAAGAAAGTACATGTCTAAGGTTATCTATATGTGTATAACCTGAGATCCTGGTGTCCCAGCTATTCATACCAAGGACTAGATCTTATTTGCACTGATTTCTGTTAAATCTAGGGTATGCTTACATTGGGAAACATCAGTGGAGACTGCACAGTGATATTATGTCAGAATGAAGCTGGATGTACAATAACACCTGAGAGCTGAAAAGTGAACAGGAGTCCCCTGCTCCACCATTGAAGATGCACTTTTAGACTATTATTACTTTCTGCTTACCCTTTCCTATGACTTTCTCTTTACACTTTTGAATGATGGAATTCTAAATCTTACATCAAATCCTTTAGAGAGAGTAGAAAAGCAGAGGGGGACAGGAAGGGAAAACTGCTTGAACTTATTTTGCAAACTATAATTCAGACTTCTCTTTGAGGGTAGAGACCACATCTCTACAGTGCAGAAAACAGGATTCTCATTGAGCTGAGAATTGGAAGGGTCCACAGAGGCATTGTAGCACATCACAACTCCTGAGTCACAGTTCACACAGACTTTAAGGAACTTTCTATACCTTAAAGTAGAAACAGTCATTGTTAATTATTACTGCATAATTATTATTTGGAATTTCAAGTATAAACCAAATTTTGTAATGTACACATTTACTGCTATTCATTGAATTATTTTGTTAATGAACAGAAAATTCTATGTCATAAAGACATTAAATTATATTGCATTTCAGATCTACCTGCAATGCTGCTAATACATTGGATATTTAAGCATGACTGTTTTCCCTAAAGGCTACAAAGGTCCCTTTGTTAGACAGTTTATTTTGCTTCTGTTGTTGGAGGAGGGTGGTTGAGGGAGGCAACACTAGTTGCCTCAGTCCTGTTGGAACAAACTTAATTTAAACAATGACTCACTCAGTTTAGAGTTTCTGATATTGAGACATGGAAGGGAAAAATATTGTGAGCTTCAATGTAATTTTCCAGGATTGTATTGAATCTTTTTACTGATTCCTAGTACTTAACTAGCTGGTCTTTTTTGTTTTGACATTACAGAAATTTTCATTGCTAACTGTTCACCTTAAGAAAACTGCTGGAAGTAACTCTGGAACAGAAAGTCTTGGTCAGAGCTAGGACACTGTTAATCACAGGCTCAATTCTCTTCCTTTTGTGCTGTTGTAAATCAGAAGTGACTGTACTGAATTCCATGGATTTCCACTATTATAAATAGAATAATTTAAATCCTATAATGTCATCATAAGAATAAGGCATTTTTTCATTTCCCCATGTGGAACAACATTAACAAGGATGATGGAAAAAAAACACCTAAATTCTTTACTTGCAAGAATAAAACTTCCTAGCAACACAGGCCCATTTTATTATTAAGAAATAAGCCAACCTTAAAGCAAAAGTTGAAGATCTAAACCTGTGCTGCCTTATGTAAACTACGTATTCAGAATGCGCATTTAAAATTTAATCTAGCAGGCATTGTTAGGAACAAGAGCTGTACTATACCTGGTTTTGAAAACTGCTGAGTGCTGTCTTTTTCTGCACTGAAGTTGGGCATCGCCCTTGATGTTCCCTGTTTTAACATTCCATTTACAAGAAGAGATTAAAGCAGGCAGCAGCAGCAAAGATTTAAAGAAGATTTAAATGGAGGTTGTGCATTCCATTAGGGATCCCAAAATCTTAGAATATGTAAACAACAAAACACATCATCTAATCCCCTCCTCTCTGTGATTTGGTGAACTCAGTCCTCTACATCACAACTGTTCATCATAGCATAGAGATTTAGCATTCTGTTATCGTCCAGTTATTATGAATCCACTTTTATTCTTGTTGACTGGCTCATTTTTTCATTTCCATTATATAAAGGGAAGGCCAATGTGTCAAAAAAATTGCATGTTGCTCTTTTTAGCAATTCACATGAATACCTAAGCTTATTCATAAATAATTCTGACAGTAGGAATATTAGTGTCTATATGTGACAAAATTTTTTAGATAGTTGAAGAATACAGGGATTCTGAAAGGAGTCTCTAAATCTTACACACAAGCATACATGCATATACATACACACACAACTCAATCACCCTCCCATAAAATAGACATATTTCATTTTTTGCTTCTACTTATTACAATTATTTTATATCAGAGCTACAGGCTGCCCACCTCTGAATAATTTTGAAATCTAATTCAGGGGTGACTTTAATAATAAAAAGCACAAAAGTTGAATGGGTTCACAAAACTCATGTAAGTACCCCTCTATTGAGGCACAAGGATTAGATGAAGACAGGAGTAGGCTAGACATAGAGGTCGGGAAACATAAGGAAAGGAGCTGGCCGAGATAATAATGGGATAAATAGGATTGTATTTGTGAGAGAGAAGAAACATGGAAACAGATCAGCGGGCACAATGTTAGGAAAGAACTGAATTTGTAAAAAGCAAGATAAAACAGTAGTTACTTTCTGGACCATTTCACAGAAATTGTTTTAAATATTACTAGAGGATATAACTGTTAAATGTTGATAATTTTGGATTGAATAAATCATAAAACCTCTTTCTCAGTTTCTGAAGAACAATACTATGCAAAACAAAAAACACTACTATGAAAAACAGTACTATGAGTATGTGGGAATCACAGAAGGTACAGTCTCTATGGCCCAAAAGAAGAAAGAAATAACTATTAATGTCACAACTGTATAAACAAAATTGAGAGGGGTTTCTGGTTGCTTCTCACTTAGGCACAAGTTAAACAAAGGCAGTCTCAGGAAAATGAATTAATGTGTACGTGAACATATGAATATTTCTATTATTCATTTATTTCTTCTAATATAACATTAAGGTTTTTTTAATGAAGATTTGTAGGCATCCTCCTTCACTGTCATTTAAAGTGCCATTTTATGTTTTCAAGATCCTCTCAAGACAAATTTCCAGAAAGAGTGTAACATCTACAAATGTAACTATCAGAGCTGTTTTTCTCCCAGAGAGTCAGAGCCAACTAATCAGAGATAAACCTAGAATTTGCCAGTCTCACTGGATGAAGGCACCCCTAATTCAAGGCATGTCAAAACAGGAGTATGAAGAATATCTACTTTCTTTGGAATCGGGGCGTGTCCAGAGAGAACTGTCCTGTTTTTCTACTATGCGTTTATGAAGATTTAAATTTTCATTCATTATATTCTTCAAGACCTCTACAGAATTTTAAAGGCTGGTTGTTTTTCTCTGCTGGAAGTGTTTGAGACAGTGAGAACTAGAAAGATGAGTCACAGTTAAAGAAGGAAGTCTCTGCATCTAGTAAAGGAAGGCTTACTCTAAGAAGTGTGACAAGCTAAACTGTCTCAACTTGGGGAATTTCACTTAATTTATTTAACATAAACCTTGTAGTACTGATTCAGGTATGAGAAAAAAAGAAGATATAAACAGTTAAAGAAACATTTAGGGAAATGTCTTTCCTACATCTCCCACAGGGTCTGCTTCAGTCAACTGTCTCCTCCTCCATTCCATAGTCTCCCCTTCATTTCGCCACATGTTACACTCAGCGTCTTCCAGTCCCTTTGATGAGATGACAGGCAGTGCAGGACTTTGGAGTCTGCACTTAATGGTTTCTTTCTGCTGCTCTTTGCTTCTTATTTATTTTCCACCTCTGCTTCTTGCTTCTTAATACTCCCCTGCCCTGGCATGGTTCACCTGCAGGTGCTTTCCTGGCCGTGTCCCTGCCCCAGCATGGGTCCTTCACAGGCTACAGTCCTTTAGGGGTGTCCCTGCTCTGGTGTGTGTTACCCATGGCCACAGTCACCTCGGAAGTATCTCCCCCATCATGGAGAGTCTCCTTCTAGGGTGGTGGCTCCAGCTGTGCCTACTGTTCCTTACTGCTGCTGCTCTTTCTTAAATATGTTTGAATAGAGGCACAATAAACCCCTCTGCCTGGTTGAAGTTTTGACATTCAATGGTTTGTTTTGATCTGTTTCAGAGCCTTATGGGACATCCTGTGACTGGCACAGGGCAGTTCACTGCCTCCTCCCACACAGCTCACCTCAGCAGCACCCTGCTACCAAAACTCTGCCACTTATGCCCAATATAAGAAGACAAAACACAACAATAATGATGGAGCACATACCCAGCCCCAAAATGGAACATGATGCCTTCCCATGTAGGCTTAGTAAATTAGTGAAGGAACAGGAATAGTGACAAAATGTTTTTAATTTGGTCTCTGTTGAGACCTTGAGGTTGTGAACAGACAGGCTATTCATGAAATAAACAGATTGTGGTTGTTTGCAGTTTGCAGAGCCTGGAAATGTGGGTTATGTCTGCTAAACAAAGTCACTTTGCACCTTTACATTACAGATGCAGGTAATCTCTTTGAAAATCAGTAACACCTCTAAACCATACTTGCACTTCAGAAAGGGATTTGTGCCTATTCAAGCTTTTGAAAAAGCATTCTTAAATGCTTTTGCACTCAGATGATTTTTTCCAGTGATAAATTCCTGCCAAATTAAATATTTATGTGCTATATAGTGAGATGAGTGTTCAGAGCTAATTCCTGATCTGATCATTTCCAGGTTCCCAGTTTAATATGATTTATCTACCTGAGAGAAGCAGTATGGTTGTTATCAGCCACCACTAATGAACATATGAAAATGACACAGTATGTACTTCTATTGCCCACTCATGCAGCCTAAATATAATCATATAAACCACTGTTACAGTTCGGTTACTCCTTGTGCTGTGATGAAATGAAAAGTTGCTAACAGATATGAGTGTGCAGATTTAGTATAAAAGAATGTCTGTAAGCCAGCTGGCCTAATATTTGTGCACTGTAAGGAGGTCAAAGACCTTGTATGGTCTTAATAAATAAAATCAACTGACTTCATATGTATTTTGGCACTAATATGTGGCCTATGGCATCATTTCCTGAGGTTTAGTACAATATTAATAAAAAGGCTATTCCAGATTAGGTCCAAATCAGTGTTATGGTGGAGAACAGTTTTTCTCTTTGCTCAGTCAGAAAAAAAAATAAATTAAGCTGAATAAGGCACAGCTGCTTATGGCATTACTTTGAAATACCCACACAAACACAACACCTCAAGTTAACTTGAAGCTTGCTTCATTTTATTTATTTCTCATTAGTTTGCCTTAAATCACTGACTTCTCTGGGAAGGAAAAAAAAGGAAAAGAAAAAAGAAACAAGTCCTGCCCAGGCCAGAGACATGAATAAAGCACATGCCAACAATAAATCCAGGTTTAGCCTTTGGCTTTGAAACACCCTGAATTCATTACGTTTCTTTGTGCAGCCACCGTTAATCTGTTGTGACAACAAATTAAAGTCTGATTTAAATTAAAGCAAATCACAAAATAATTAGAAGCTGCTTCTCTCTCATACCACTTTCCAGCTTTTCATCCATTAGCAGGTTAGGGATTCACCACCTGCCATCTGATGCTTCAGAAGGTTTCTCTGTCAGGCTTTCCTTTTGCCTTCACTGTAGTATCCATTTTTTTTCACAGTATCATGTGGGGGACTTATATATTAACCACTGTTTGACCTGCTTTCCTTCAAAGACTCTTACTTTATATCTCAGGTGAAAATATAGCTCTTGATTTCTTTAGCAGTCCTAAGTGCTTGTTGCACACCCTCATTAGCCATTTCTCTGAAAACTTTTATGAGAGCTTCTCTGAAAGATAATTTCAAACATTTTTTTTCCACTGTAGTGCATTATATTTCAGTAATGAGCTGTGTTACGACTCAGTGTGCAGCACCCATGCCCACAGATTCATTCCTTATTTAAGAGAGCCTATAATCCTGTCCTACTTATTATTTTATTTCACTTTTTCTCCTTGGTAAAGTCAAAGCCAACTTTGTATTTAAATATGGAAGCATGAATATGGAAGTGGGTATGGGAAGAGTAAGATTTTAAAATTCTATATCCAGGACAATAAGTGTCATTCATCAATCAATAAAATGTACACTTCCTCCCTATTTGAAGTATACAAGGTATCTATGTTTAAATTAGATTATATTTAAGACTTATTTTGAAAAATGGAAGGATCATATCTTTTCAAAGCCTTTTTCACTGGAATGGATTTTATAGACTGAATGTGTGTGTGTATGAGTTTGTGATGGTTGAGGGAGGAAAGACAAAGTTGAAATTTCAACACTGATAGGTGAAAAATCCTACTTCTTTTCAGTTAAGATAAGGCAATATATTACATTCAATGTCTCTTTTTTTTCCCCTTTCTTTTTCTTTTTTTTTTTTTTTTTCCCAAGAAATTAATAATTTTTGATTAAAAGGGTGGGGTTTAATTTCCTAAACTTGATTGCCTGGTGCCTTTTTATATGCCATAATGTATCATGTTTTGCCTCCAGCTGCAAATGAATTTTAACATGTTTTTAAAAACATTTAGAAGTGAGAAGGAAGTGATGTTGCCAGTGGTAAAACATATTAATTTTGAATTTTCAGTGTCTGTATGGTGAGCTAGTATTATTAACACATATGCCAGTTTTGGAATGATGTAGCTTTTGAAAAGTTGTTTTCTATCATTTTACTATATTAAGTTATGACTTATTCTGGCTTGAGATGAAGCTAGGAGACTTTAAAAAATATACAGAAAAATTAGGAAACTGCAGTAATCTTATGAATGATGCTTTTCAAATCATGAAAACTTGTTGAAACAGATGCAACACATTCCTTTTTTTAATTCCCCAGATTATCATCAGACTTGAGGTCACATATAATTATGATATCTTCAGCACTCCTGCTAGATCACTGGAATTACAGTAAGGATTTATAAAATGAACTCTTCTAAGATTTAGGCCTTGGCATGTAATTCAGATTGTGAAAATGGGAAAAGAAAGATTTTTATTACAGACTTGATTCTAGGCTTCTTGAAGAAATACGAAATACTGTGCAAGTTACTTATTATGAACACCTTGTACATGTAGAGTGGTACATATTCTTGATTCTTTTTCTTCTTTTTCAAAACTTACAAAAAGAAGAAATAATTCTTAAAATATATCTGCAATGAAGTGTTTTCAGTAAAAACCACAGAATTTGAGCCACCTCGATACTAGTTTCTGCAGTAGCACATTTCTTGAAATTACTCACTTTGTGGAGAAGAGTGGTTTTAGAGATACTGGCTAATAAGTGATAAGGTGAAAAACCGTCTCTCATCACTCGCAAGGAGTGAACTTCTCAAGATTAATTAACAAATTGATTCATCAGTACTTACAAGGACACAAAATTGCTTTGCAAAAACATTTTTATATGTCCTAGGAAAAAAATCACACTGAAAAAAAGCCAATATTGGATTTTTATTCATGTGCAATAAATTAATTAAGGGTTAGCAATAAAATGCTCACACACATGCATTTCAAATGTTCAAGTGAGTGAGCCATTTCATGATGCTCTGAACAAATGAAGTATGCAACTCTAGTTTTAAGTTCCTAACTAGATAAATTGCTTTCACTCTCTAACATTCCTAATTATGCTATGATTTCATCAATCCACTTGATAACCAGCAGCATTACTGGAGCAAAGTAAACAGGTTATTCCAGAAAGCAGCAGAAATTTAAAATTTTCCTGGCCATAAATCTTCTTGTAACCCTCCCATGTCTTCTCCAGTTTGTTTTCCACTTGATACACCATCTCAAATGGCTTCATATCTCCCAATAATGTACTGAAAAATGTAATTACTTTCAGAGGAGAATAAGGATGTTTTCTGGATTAACTGATTTGAAGTCCAGCTCAATGCAAGCAAACAGAAACTGAGATGCTCTTTGAGAAATTGTAATGAAATGTTATGGATTGGGTATCTGTCTGACAAATCAGGAATAATAACAGCAATACCTGCAGTTTATGATCCTAGCCCCATTTAACATTAAAGTTAATTCCTGGGTGACTCTCTTATAGATGAAGATAAATGATAAAGGATTGTATTATGAAGAAGGGAAACATATGATACTTTAATAGATGGTGGTTTAAGCCCTGTATAATGCATTCTCTGTTTAGTCACAAGTTACGTTGATGTGAGTGTAGAAAAGTAATTCAGAAAGTAAAGAAAAACTTGATTTCCTTCTTTTGGATCTATTGATTTGTCTGTGTACTTCCACTAGATAGAGGTGGAAGCGAATGTGGTACCAGAATGTTCACTGTCAGAGAAATTATTTTCTTCTCTCATAGCTTTGTTTATAAAATAGACACGGTTATGACTAGGTTTGTAACAAGCACTCCTGCAGTAAACGGGATGAATTTTAAACAGTAATACTGAAAACATTTTTAATCACCAAATTACTGGAATTTAGAACAGTTATTGGAGAGCATACTATATTAGTCTCACTGATAGGTGATTTACTACTGGCAAAAGATGAAGTTCTAGGGTACATACTCAAAATAACAATAATAATTAAAATGCTTCTTTACAACTAGGCACATGTCCACTGCAGTTAATAAAATTCTATTCAGTGAAATTAGTTTTCTTAGTGTTAAAAAGAAGCAAAATTTATTTCATATGTCCATCTTGCATATTTTAGTTCTTCTTAAAGAGTTCAAAATATGTTTAACCTAGAAAACAGATAAAATTGCATTTAAGTGCCTTGATGCACCTTTTCAGAGCCCACAGAGTATTGCTAGGAAATTTCTCAGTTACCTGAGTGCTATTCATATGAAGTATGAGATAGCTCTACTCTATTGGTCTTTATTCAAATATGCATGAAGTCATTACAGGAGATCAGTAAAACAGAATGTATTACAAGATCTTCAGAGTGTTCAAACTCTCTGTGATGTTTCTAGTACTTTCTGATGTTTCTAATATTTTATATTGAACAGGACCATTGACTAACCAGTTGTCTGAGAAATACTGTTCAATAAGATAATGTTATGATAAAAGTTATATGCAGGAAAGACCAAAGAATATAGGTATCAAACAAGATATCATCTTTTTCTTTCATGTAATGACTGAAGAAATAACATTAAACATTGAAATCCAGA
Source organism: Nipponia nippon (assembly GCF_047370975.1). Classification (NCBI taxonomy): domain Eukaryota; kingdom Metazoa; phylum Chordata; class Aves; order Pelecaniformes; family Threskiornithidae; genus Nipponia; species Nipponia nippon. Next base: position 70,110,293 of record NW_028262336.1, on the reverse strand, counting down.
TTTTTCATCCATTTTATATCTTCTTTTTCTGTAAAATGAAATGATGTTCTGGCTCTGGAGAAAGATACTATTAGCTTGCTAGGTGTGTTATTGTTTCACAATTATACATAAGGATGTTCTTCATTTCTGTTTACTGGTGTTTTATATACGGGTGAAATTACAGCGCAAAGCATAGATGACTTTGAAAAGCACTTCCTACGGACAAAATATTTAATTTCTACGCTGGAAACATTTCTATGTATTTTCCAGGTAGTTTGGCAGGCTGGTTTTACACTTCAAACCTTTTGATTATTTCAGTTCTACCTTGAATATTAACTTGCTTTGTGCTTTTGTGGAAAGGGAAAGAGCTGTCCTTGCAAGTCAAAAAGAAACAACATATTATAGGAAAAAATGTTGATTTGACAAAGCATCTTCTTTGGAGTGTAAAATTATTTTTAGAATTCTGATACACAGCTTCGGTAAGTTAGTTTTTCACTTTTTACCATAAGAAAGTGTTCTAAAGTTAATTGAGATTTTTGCAAATAACAGCATAGCAAGCAAAACAGAGATGTTAATATATAATTATAAGCTAATATATAATTATAAGACAAATAATTGCAAAGTTTATTACAGTTCGGTTTTGTGTGCACTAAAGTAGCAAAGCCTATGTAAAAAAAATAGTGTGTATACAACATTAAAAGTTAATTAAAAAGTGACACTTTCCAATAAACTCAGCATCTGTCTCCCAAAACTAATAAAAGCATACCTACAGCTATGTTTAAAAAAAAAATGCAAACCACCATCTATTATATTATCTGTGTGACAAAAAATTCCCTCAGCATTATTTTTCCTCTTCACTTAGCTTATTGATTAAACCATCCTCAAGGAAGAATTTGGGGTTTTGTTTAGTTTTGGGTTTTTTTCAGTCCATGAATGCCAGTCATGTAAAATTGGTGGTAATGCAGATAAGAAAGTTATTTTGCCAACAATTATGACTCCAGTAGTATTAATCACATTCATAGAACACTTAGTGTTGGAGAACTGAGATAATTTTAGACTTCTGTACTGCCTTTTCTTCAGAAAAATCTCAGAGCATGTCACAAATTTTGATGCAAGAATCACTTTATCGAATTCTGAAATTTAATCACTGCTTGGCAGCCTCTACAATTCATGGACACTTCAAACGGAAGTTCAGTCAACCATCACAGTGATCAGGGAACTTCCCCAAACTAACTGATCCAAAACATCAAATCCATCCCATAGTTCAGAGCACCGATACCTTAGTGGGGAAATAATGTTTTTCCTTTCCTTTGGGATTCAGATTCTGGAGTCCTATCTCGAGGGCAATCACCCTTTAAAGGGCAGATTATTCTTGGGTGAAAGTAAGCATGTTTTCATTTTTTCTGAGCTTATCACAAGTATGGCAGTGATGTTTGCCACTACTTGCATGAAAACTCTGTACCTAAAATATTTGTCCTCAAATGTTCAGTCCAAGATCAGTGCCATTACTCCATTGCTCTCACTTTCAGACCAGTGTACTAACCAGCAGTCTATAAGGCACCAGCAAGAACTAACTGTGACCTGTAGTTCTAGGTATTCATACTGAAACAATGTGGGGCAGAAAAAAGTACCTTACATGTGGTGACTTTTTATTATTTTTTTTTTCCTGGCAAAAAGGGAGAAACCAAGATTCTTAGGCATGTCTGAAATTAAGTGACTGAATTTCAGATGTCTTTTTTAAGTTCCTATACTTTAGTAGGATCTAGACCCTTGTAAATGATAGATATTCATAACTAATGTGTTCAGTGACTGAAAGGAGAAAATAAATGAATATGCATATCTAGTATAAATATGTATAACTCGCAACATAAAGAACTATGTTGCATAACTAATTTTTTTCAATGAAAACATTACATTCCATTAGAAAAATTGATGCTCCTATCAATTCATTCAAATCGTATCAATCTGTGTCCTTCTCGTTCTCCTTTCTCCTCCTTTCTTTTTTATTGTTTTTTCAAGGATAGAAAAGAGCAGTGGGTTTATTTTTACTAGATTAAACCACCACTGTCATGCAAGAGGTTCTGCAATAAATGTGTTGACACAAATGACACACAAAATTTTAATCATTAGTACGTAAAAAGAGATATAAAATCCAATACAATAAAATTAGAAAGCAAAAAAGTAGCCCCTTCTTTCAGAATAAAACTGAATATTTGTCTCTGAAAACGCTGCTGGTTCAGCAGTCAACCAGAGCACACAGGTACTCAACACATTCCAGGACTGAATTGTTTATTTAGGTGACTGAATATAGACTGAGGATTTTTCAGTCCTATTTCTTGTTGATTGGTTGTTCTTAATGTCTCCATTTTGGTCAGCTGATCTTTTGGAAGAAGAAAACAAAGGAAGATTAATGGTCAAGCCACGGCAGTCATGTTTGCAAAGTTCAGAATTTAGCAGTGACAGCAATGATGCTTTCTGTAGATGGAGGAGACTGGGCTAGACCCTCGCCTGGTGCTGAACTGTACAGTCTAAATCATCTGCAGACAAACTTACTGTTAAAAATATCCAGATCCAAGGAATGGTTTCTTCTTGAGTTGCTGTTTGTTTTGGAAAAGTTTTGGAAATCTTATTGTAGAAATGTAGTTATTGATTTGTTTCTAGTATTTTAAGCTGGCAAGAGAGTGTGGCTCTAAGTATGTAACAAGAACTATTTTGATACTCTGAGAGTTAATGGGGGAAGAGCGCTTTTTAATGGGGGAAGAGCGCTTTTAAAATCAAATTACCTCTGGCAACATCAATCAATCACTTTAAAGTATTTTTATTTTTATTCGAAGTGCTACATTTTATTTTCCTTCCGTAGGCAAATAAAGAACTATCTGTTGGAGATTAAAGAAGTTTGTGAGCCTGCCCTTTCTTAATAAGAACGTGATTCCAAAGTTATTTATAACATCTCTCTTTCCCTTTCTAACATTAAGAAGAACCTGTGCTATCAGCTATATTCTTGCTTTTTTTTCTTCTCCAGTTCCCCTTCCTAGCTGTACTTATTAAAGAGACCTTAGTCTGTGACTCAGGAAGGCCCTATCTTTCTAGCTGAAGCAGAAGCCTGTAACATGTAAAAAATATGAGTGTACTAATCCGGTTATAATTAAAATGAGCTTGCCTTAAACTCAACTGGAAGCATACTGAAATAGTGTAACTAACAACAGTATGTTAAGTATTTTATAACATTCTGATAGCAAAGAAAGAAGGATATAGTTGGATGTAGGAGGCATCCAAGTAACAAAAATTTCCAGACCAAGGACAAGATAAGCACAACAGACTGCAAATAGACAGGACATTCTCCCAAATACACAAGAAAGAGTTGACCGGCAACATAAAATAAAATAAGGAGTACTAGGAGCAGAGGAGACACACCACCACCACCACCCACCCCACTCCTTTCTGAAAGTGAGGCAAAAGTGACGTAAATGAGGAAAGTCAAAGCAGTAATGCAAGGCCACTTCAGTTCCAACTTCTCTCACCAACAAGCTCTCAAGTTTGATCACCTTGACCTTAGCACCTAAGGACAATCAAGGATCGTCCTCATCAGTGCTAAGTGTACAGCATCAGCTCTGTGGTATTGCATACTCACAATCAGTTTGGAATACGATTGTTAAACACCAGTGGCTTTGTAAATGTAGTGATGGTTAATATTGTGTAAGAAATGGCCATAGCATGAAGTGAGTTTTTAATGACTAAATTTAGTACAGTTTAACTTTGAAGATCAAATCTGGCCTGATTCTTCTCTTAATTAACTCATCCTCAGCTGGGGTAAGCTGGGCATATTAAATGAGTTAAACTCTGTAATGCTGGTGTATCTAGTAGAGTGTCTTGAAGTTTATGGAGTCATGGTATCTATCATCGAAACTTTTTGCATGCTGTAAAGGAAGGGCTGTCCTCCATGGCTTCATTCATGTCTTATTTTTGGTAAGTGATGTGCTTTTCAACCACTTATGTCACACTAGTAAGCCTTTAGCTCTGGAAGCCATAAACCCAGAGAATACCACAGTGGGGGGTCTAATCCCAAGAATTCTAATACAGCTCAGCCTGACTGAATGCAAAAGATGAGGAGGATCTCAAGGGAGTTTTCAACAGTTAAAGAAACTGTAAAAATGAGAGAGCTGAGGTTAATGACTATAGAAGAGGAATGCTGAAAGCTGGGCATAGAGAAGCAAAATTCTTTGAGAAAATATGGAAATAGATATACTCGTGCTTTAAAATGAGAGTGGTATGTATGGTTTTGAAAATTGTTCCTTTCTCTTAAAACCAGGACCAGGCCTATATGATTTCACATCCTAAATGTTTTATTCTGCTTGTCCCTGTTCTGATGAAAGGAAGCCCCGCCAGCCTCACAGAGATAATATACTTGGATTTTGGAGCTAATAATTAAAAAAACCCACATCTGATCTGCAATCTGAATGCATTTCCTACTGGTGTTCTGCAAGAGCTGACCTTAAAGCTGGTATAGGTAGAGTTGCTTGAGTAGAAACACTAGACAGAGCAGCTGAGGAGAAAAAAGTCACTAAATCTCCTCTCTTTAAATCAGGTAGAAGACTGTGTTCTGATCCTGGCTGAAGAGGCCTGAATTTTTAAACAACATCATCCACAAGTAAGAAGTATTAGACTATGTTACTGTCCAGTAAATTGACCTGGTTCTGTAATATAAAAGCAGTAGTCCTTCTTTACACAGATACAGACTCCACTGGATGTCAATTGAATTGTATACAGATACCCTCAAAGCACTATTGGGGAAGATGCATCAAGCAAAGTCATGGATGTCTTTGGCAATTCTCTGGTGCCTAATAAATAGTAGGTACTGTATTATAATTAACCCAAGAAAAATCTTTATGCTGTGAGTTCACTGGCCACTGCAAAAGGATGGATAGATGCCAGTGGGTGATGATAACCCTCTAAGAAACAAGAATGGGAGGCATAAAAACGATTTGTTGATACTCTTGTGTCATGCCAGCTCCTTTCTGTCTTTAGTGATTTACTGCCTGTAAATTAAAATGTTTCCAATAGTGATTCCTTCCTTGTGGGAGTTTCAAAATTTCTGTTTATTAACATGGAAGATCAGGTAGTCTCACTAGTGCCTGCACATTCTTCCCTCCAAATTTCTTCTCATAGCTTTATATTTTTATATCGATATGTATTTTGAAAATCAGATGCATGGTAAAGGAAAAGAGGATAGAGGCCTAGGAATAGCTCAGTCCATCACTTCTTAGTTCATTTAAGATCTTTAAAGATGGAAGGGTTGGTCTGGAGAAGGTCCTCTGGGTCCTGGCTAAAATTTGGTCTGGCTGAATGACAGCAGCTGTAGCAGTAGCCACAAGGAGCCTGTGCTTGCATCCAAAGTTCAGTATGGAAGCTGAGATAGGCCCTTCAAAGAGCACATTGAAGAATGGTTAAGTGAACACTGACAAGAAAAGACAAATTAGAATTAGCATGCTAGAAGAAAGAATCATAGTTAAGTGTAAAAGTGGTGTTAGTTTAAAAACCTAAGCTCACTCCTGTGAAAGCACAGAGTTGATGCAACTGGTGAAAGGCGGACATGAACAAAGGGTAGCACATATGATCAACTATCTTGAGTGAGCTGAAACTTCACTCTGTACTGCATTATTGTATGCTTTATCACTATAAAGTTGTCCAGTATGTATAGTTTGCCCTGCACCTTCTCTGACTAATCTCCAAGTGTTAGAGCCAGAAAGATTACTTTTGACCATAAAAATAATCTGTTAAAAAAAATAAAAATTTGAAGACAAAATTCATTCTGTTATTTAACAAAATAAAGGAGGGTTTTATCTTTATCCTGCGTAGATAAACTTCAGTAGCTCTTTAGACAGCTAATGTTAATGTATTTACAAGTATGCCTTTCATTCTACATGATGATTATACAGAGAAAACATTCTTCATTAGCCGCATATAAAAGCCTTGTAAATATCTGAAATACAAACTATTTTGAATAGAACGTTAAATATAATGAATTAACATTTTGCATGGTGAAGAACCATATTATATTTATTCATCTGTTCTAAACATGCTTGAAATTATGAATCCTTTACTATTGGTCACTCTGTTTTGTTTTGCTTTTTTTTTTTTTTGTAAAAAGAATAATATATTCCAAATGAGTTGAATTAAACAGGGAAAGTCATTGAGTAGAAAAAGATCACGATTATCTCTTAATGCATGTATTTTTTCTAATGAGATTTACACCATTATTTGTCTTACTTTATCAAGTCAGAGTATTATTATTTGTCAATTGAACCTCCTGGTAGGAAACCAGCTGTGTCTGTTACAGTGAGAGATAATGTAGCCTATTTTACAAATCCATTTACAAAAAGTAATAAGGACAGCAAATGGTTCAATAGAAAAGTTATGGGGTTTTTTTTGTGGGGTTGTTTTTTTGTTTTGTTTTGTTTTGTTTTGTTTTGTTTTAAATCAATGTTGTGGCTAACAAATTACTTTCACATGCAATTTTTCTTTTAGTTTTGAAGTCTTAAAGTCCTAAAGGCTCTTATTTCCTAATATGTCCGTGACATGTTATGTGAATAAATATTGACTAATATAGGCAAACTTGGCCCAAACCTATTTTTCAGTTTTCCACTGTACTTAAAAATGTTTCATTCTTATTATTGACTAACATGACAGTCCCGTCCCTGGTGTTAAGAAATAATAGGTTGGTTGGTTTGATTGTTTTTTCTAAGTATATCAGCAGGTTCTGTGCAAGTATTTTAAGTACATACATCCCATGCAAATTATCTTCCTGAGCCAGTAGCACCTGTGCTGTAATAATATATAGAAGCTTTGTCTCTTATAGTCAGGGTTTTTTTAACTTTTTTTCTTAAGTTGTCTGTTCTCATCTGCTTCAAATATTGCTTGCTGTTGGAAGCAATAGTAATAGAAGCTAAAGTTTTGGAAGGTGGAATTGTCGGTGCAGGTTTACCACTTTTTTCTTCTGTTGACTATATTAGGTGACAAATTATTGCAATGAAATTACTATTGATCTTTCTGCCTGATGTTTCATACCAAAATGACATTGGGAGAGGTTATATTCTGTAGCATGTCTTTCTTCTCTTGGACATATACAAGCTGAAACACAATAAAGATATTATTCGGATTTTTTTTCCACTACTCAACATTCCTCAAAGTTGGGGAAAGAAGGATAGTATATGTTTATGCATGTATTCACATAGTTTGGGTGGTTTTTATTCATTATTCAGCTTTCTTCCCTTTGACTAATAAGGACAACAGGAGTTATGAAATCACAAACTGGTATAAGAAAAAAAGTATTCTTTCCTCTATTTCACTTACTTCAAAGACTGAATGGAAGGACTCTCACCCTACTCCATAAGTCCAAAAAGCGAACAGATCTGGCGAGACTTAAATTCTTGCCCCTTCACCTTGCCTCTCATGGAAACCCTAGCTTGTGCTAAGTATCTCAATTTGCTTTTGTCCTGAGAACCAACCTCAATACAATAGTGATTTCATCCTGGAAAATAGGAGATATAACAAAAATCATTTTTATTACATATTTCTTCTGTGTAATTCCTGACTGTAAGTAATCAAACTGCAGGAAAAAAAAAAAAAAAAACAGAACAACTTAGTTGTTCCGTTTTCTGAGATCACGCGAGCTAAAACAATAGCCAAATTTATTGATACAATTTGATAGATTTTTTCGTGCTTTCCATGATGATTAGTAGAAAGGATGAAGAGAGTTCTCTTTCCTCCCCACTGCAGACAGTGAAAGGATCACCTGTGTAACAGGAAGCTGAAGAAGGATAACTCCCTCTCAATAATTTACATGGAAAAACTATGACCACTCATTATAATCCCTGAACTTTGGGCAAGAATCCAACAGTTCATCATTTTTTCTTATGTATTCCTGGAAGGTATTATAGGTTCTCACCTCTATACATTCTTCATTATAGGTAATTATTGTTTTTTCTCCTTTAATTATCAACATGGATTAGTAAATTATCTATCTCTCTCATTCCATTTTGATGACAAATTGCCATATATGTAGCCTCACCTTCCCAGTGAAAGAAATGGACTCCAGTAACACTCTTGCTGATGATACTCTGTTTTGGTCCTCTGAAGCTGATTTGTTCAGATCATTCTCATATGTTTGGAAATACTCTGATGCAGTTTTGGATAACAGGCTCATTCCTGAAGAGGAGGGTGGAGAGATATGTACCATTCTTCCACTTACAAGTTGTCTTCCAAACAGACTGAACACACTAAACAGAAATTTATTTTGATTCTTGAATATACTTAAACATATCATTATACTGAGATTAATGGAATCATCCACATATGTTAGCTGGATCGAAATTTAAGTGAAGAATCAACTAATTAAAAATATTTGTCTACCTATGTCTCAACAACTGTACTTGTAGATAACTTCTCCTTAGACGAATTAGAGGTCAGAAAATCACGATGGAGAATGCTCTTGTGAGAATGAAGCCAATGTGATTTTCTCAGTAAAGAGGAAACCTAAGAAGGATGAAAAAACCTCTCAGTCTTCTTGGCAGCTGAAACTATCAGGTATCTTGCAGCTCATTGAAGAGTGTGTTTTTGAGGTAGTTATGTACTCCTGTTTCCTAAAATATTTTATGTCTATATGAATAATATAGTCTCTCTTTAGATAAAAATTTTTCACAACCACAGTCTCACCAAATATCACATCACATCTTCCTTGCCTCTTCAAACCATATTCCATTACATGTTCTGGCAGATGCTATACCCAAAGTCAATGAAGAATTTAGTAAAATGATACTTCAGTTCCTAGTCCTTTAAGCAGTTCTGTATAGCTGGATAAAGATTTAGGAACTATATCTGATGTTTTAAATGACAAAACTGCTGACAGTAAGACTTATTTAATAAGTCTTTATAAGTATAAAATAAATGATGTATACAAGAAGAGCACCACAAAATAAGAAGAAATGAATACAGGTGTAAACAATAAAAACATTAAGCTGTCATTCTCTAAGAGAAAAAAAATAAAATTTAATATTCATTTGTTTAATAATATATTGGTGGATTCAGAATTTGGTCCAGTTTAGTTTTATTCACAATTTAAAGCACAATTTTCAAGTGTAATTCAGACTACATGGATTATTCTGATTACATGCACCTTGACCTTTTACAGTATTCCATGAATTGCAGCTCTGTGGTTTTTCCTTCCTATGTGTTTTGTTGGGGAGAAAATGGATTTCAGATGGTATAAAACAAGAAAGAGAGCAGGAAGAACATTAACCTGGATTAATAAGAATTGAGTACAACCTGATAATTCAAAATACAAGGTCACATGTTTAGAAACTAGTGAACTGACAAAGAGTTGCTGTAATCTCAGAAATGATCATAAAGGGATGACATCAGAAGAGCCACCACAGGGTGATTAGTATTGATCACAAGGTAATGAAAAGGCAGATTTGGCCTCAGAATGTTTTAGGGAATTTTTTCTCAGGAAACAGAGGAAGTATTACTTTTGGTTCATAAGACACTGTAGATGTTTCTTCTGGAATTTTACATGATTTTTGAGTCACTTATATTCAGAAAGCTGAAAGGTGAATATAGCTGAATGAAGACACTAAAGACTGGACAGAAAAAGAGCATAGTTTGGTTATCCTAAGAAGAATGGCCAGAGAGATAACCAGTTGAGAAAAGATCTTAAAATAAAGAAAACTGGGGGAACAGATTGATAGGGACTAGTTGTGAATAAGTTTAGGCTAGACATTTCCAGTTGGAATCATGAGGCTCTGATGTGGGTTTTCAGTGGGAACAGGGGAGTCAAAAATCCTATATTCATAGAATCATACAATGTCCTGAGTTGGAGAGGATCCACAAGGATCATTGAGTCCAACTCCTGTCCCTGCATAGGACAACCCCAAAATTCACACCATATGTCTGAGGGCGTTGTCCAAATGCTTCTTAAATATTGTCAGGCTTGGCGCCGTGACTACGTCCCGGGGGAGCCTGTTCCAGTGATCCACCCTCCTTTGGGTGAAGAACCTTTTCCTAATGTCCAACCTAAACCTCCCCTAGCATACCTTCCTTGGGTTCTATCATCATGATTGTTATACCAAAAGGAATATATACTGTAATTGTTCATAAGAGCATTTGGATTCCATAAGCCAGGAGTTTTTTTTCAAACCATAGCGTTCTAAATTTAGAGCAGCCTAGTCTTTTAAAATTGTCTTCTGATGTCATCTTTATTGCCAAACATCCTCAGTTGCTTCCGCAGCATTATAGCAGGTTATTTCACCTTCAAATGAGAATCAGAATCCCCAAAAAATTGTCAGTACATGAAATGCTTATGAAGGACTTCACTGAATAAAAAATAGCAGTATTTCAGCATTAAAATTCAGAATCAAGTGACACTTCACGCTTTATTCTGTTAATTTTAACAGAGTTATGCTGTTATCTTTAAATGTGTAGAACAGAGACAGAATTTTACATATTCTACAGGAACAAGTATGAGACATCTTAATCAGGTGTAGTAGTCTATGATACTCTATTCCTACTTTAGTTTTGTTAACATGATACATTGAAGTAATTAATACTGTCATGTACATTCTACGTACACTCCTCATGACAAAACTTATATCCATCATTCTTCTAAAATCTACTCATTGTGAATATGCTAAAACAATATTGCCTTAGCAGGTTTGCTAAATAAAATAACATCAGCCAGAGAGTTTGCAGATTTCTCAGCTCTTAAAATATCTAATCAAGAGAACTGCACTCATGCATTTTGGCACTAGAGTTATAAATTATGCATAACACAGCATAATATTAAAGCATTAACATAATTTAACAATACCAATCTATCAGTTCCTAAGTCAAAGAAATAAAGGTGTTGTATCTGAGTGTCTTGACTTGATTCACCTAGTTTGTACATGTTTAAGATTTATAGTAATAAGAATGATTATTTAAAAATTTTGGATCTTTGCTAATATGCTCTTACTTCTTTTCTTTAACTGTGTAATAAATATTTACATACAAGCCTTATTTATTGATTTTTTTTGTCCAACTGACACACAAATATCTTTTTTAACCTACAAAACTGTGCAGTTAGCTAAAGCTAGCTGCTTTAAACAGAAAACAAACCTGTGGATTACATCGAATTTCGTTCTGATAACTTCCAAAGTATTAAAACACATGTAACAGTCATCATCATCAAAGATACTTCAACCAGTTTAGCTAACATTTAGCAGAAGAAAATAGATAATACTTTTCTTCATGTGTGATGATTTTCACACTAATAGCATTCCTAGTAGTTTTGAAATCTCAGCTGAATGTTTTTGCACTTTAAGTGTCTAACCAAGAATATGGAAGATGGTGTGATCTTGTGGGTTTTTTTGCAGATTTGGAAACACAGATCTTGGATTGACATAAAGATTTCTGAATGTTCACCTGATCTTGAATATTTTTTTATTATTCTGCTATTGTCTCAGTCAGAAGTTACAAATACACCACCGCGAAAGACTTATCTGTCATACATGTAGACACAGGAGATATGTGCAATATGCCTGTAACGGATCTCTCAGTGTGACATTACCTTATAGTGCCATGGTCTTAGACAGAGAGCCAGAGGAACTGCTATACTAAAAAAACCTACATTTTTTTTACCTTTTTTTCAAAGGTAATTAAACAGACTTTACTAAGAAATTCCTTGCTCTTGTACAATTGCTCCTAATGCCAGTGTTATGTGAGGATGGTGTTCTGTTTCATTGTATGAAATGTGACATATAATGATGACAAAAAGTTCAAACTAGCATAAATATATTTCATCTGACCATATATGACTTACCTTTATTCTCATACCTGTCTGCAATTATTTTCATTTTAGATGAAAGAGAAAACAAACAGAAAGACTAAACTTTCATAACAGTATTAGATTTTGACTCTTCTCCAACATAGTCTACAAAGACAAAAGAGGTAAAAAGACATCAATTTCTTCCATGTTTTCTCTAGAGTAAGAAACAAAGAAAATCATAAATTACATACATCCAGCCTAGGTACTTACTGTTAGTAATTTTGATTTTCATAATCACCAAGGTTCATTTAGACACTGAAATAAGTTGTCCACACTAGGCGTACAGATTTGAACTCAATATCTTCTATAGCATTATAAAATAACCTTACACTACCTGGTGTGCTCCCAGACACCCAAATCCCCTCTGTCCATCTATAAAAATAATTAAACATTTTTCTGTGGAAATGTAAATAAATAGCATGATTATATAGCATAACAATAAAGGTACTCTTGCTGGAAGTCTTCGGGAAGAACAAGTCCTTAGTTTATGTCCTTGTTCTAGAGTGCTTCAGTATTTTTCACTCAAGACTGATTTTTTATTCAAGACTGAGAGAAAACCCAGGAGAATGCCCTCACCAGCATGCAAGGGTCATGCTCCTTCTTATTATTGCTTTTTCAAGGTTCATGACTTTTGTATCCTCAGCTGCACTGTAGCTAGATTTTGCAGAAAAGGTGGCTACAAGCCTAAGCTATAGCTCAGCAGATGAGTATGAATTTGTTCAGGCAGAAGAGGGCACTGAACAAAAATCTAATTTATTGAACAAGTAGTGCATCTCTTGCTGTATTACAAAACATAGACAGGAGTAACAACACAATAATTACAGGCTACTCTCATTTTAAAAGAAAAGAAAAACCTACTCATATTTATAAAAAGGATACATTCCAACCTTAGACAAGTGTCTAAGTTCAAGGGAGAGGCAGAATTTTAAAAATGTTCTTCTTTTGGACTTTTCATGTCATCTGTTACATGTCTTTTATGCTAAGGATGCTGTCTTCTATGGATCAAATATGTTCACTGTAGATGAAAGTAAGAGATAAATGCCTCCACATGGGGATTTAGTCCAGGTGTACAAGGCAGGGGAAATAAATCCTTGAAAGTATATTTATTGAAAAAACACAAGATCATTAACTCTTAGATAGCTCCAATTAGGTATGGTGAATGCTACCTTCATTGCACAAGGAATTCAGGTTCATAATTCATGTTTTTAAATTTTTGCTTTCCAAAAGAGGCACCTAATATTGTGTTCCACACCATCAAACCTGAGACTGTTGTGGATTTCAGCATTAGAAAAAAAATATGACCACGGAAAATCCTAAATTAAAAATGTATAGCTCCATATGCAGAGGACAATTAGGGGAGTGGAAGTGATACTCAGGCTCACACCTTAAGTGTTGCAAATTCGAAGAAATATTCATTAAACAATTCAGAAAGTACTCTCAATTCTCTGCACATAACAGATTACAAGTTCAGTGAATGGAAGATGAGAACATGGCCATATATTTAAGGAGTATATCATAATGCAGGGTGAAATGAACAATGGCAGTACAGTGGCATCATTTAATTTTATAATTTCCAATCTTTTGAATACTTCACATGCAGCTTTAATACATAAACAAATATATGCAGATAGATTCTCTAGGCATAGTAGGATACCACAGTATTTTTTAAAAATTCCTGTGCTATCCTTCTGTAAATATTTTTATTATTAAAATTCTGTTTATGATGTCAAAATTTTTTTCAATAAAAAGTCTTTTTTTGTCAATGAATAAATGTGCCTTCAGAGTAAGTTATGGGCTATTGAAATACTGCAAATGAAGCTTTAAAATGGAGTACTGAATGGAGAAATAATACAGGCTATTTCTATCCCTGAAGACGGTTTTCTAGACATTTCTTCCTATCCACTTTACATAAAAACTACACACAGTGGTATTAATATGCTATATTTCATTGTACTCTCGCAGCATCTTTTCTCTTTTTAAATTAACTTCTAACTTAATGTTCCATTACACATTTGGCACAGGAAATACACAATCAGGGAAATACATTTCTTTAAATCTCCAGTATTTCTGAACTATATGTGTTAATCTTAGTGACTCTCTGGTGGACAAATGTTGATCTAGCACTGAGTTATAATCAGCATGGCCAAAAGGAATAATGGAAGCCTCAACACTGAAATAAACTGGCATAGAGACTTATCACTACCACTATCACTACCGTGACAGTTTCCAATATAACTTGATGCTGTGGTTTAACCCCAGCTGGCAACTAAGCACCACACAGCTGCTTGCTCACTCCCCCTAGTGGGATGGGGGAGAGAATCAAAAGGGTAAAAGTGAGAAAACTCATGGGTTGAGACAAAGACAGTTTAATAGGTAAAGCAAAAGCCATGCACGCAAGCAAAGCAAACCAAGGAATTTGTTCACTACTTCCCATCGGCAGGCAGGTGTTCAGCCATCTCCAGGAAAGCAGGGCTCCATCATGCATAACGTTTACTCGGGAAAACAAGCACCATCACTCTGAATGTCCCCCCCTTCCTTCTTCTTCCCCCAGCTTTATATACTGAGCATGACCTCATACGGTATGCAATATCCCTTTGGTCAGTTGGGGTCAGCTGTCCCAGCAGTGTCGCCTCCCAACTTGTTGTGCACTCCCAGCCTACTCACTGGTGGGGCGGTTTCTTATCTGTATCTGCTGCACTCTGATTAAGCAATACTGGATTTTTTGTAGCAATTCAAAGGTCTCCAAGTGTTATGTCAGCTATCCTAATTTTACAAACATGGTCCTAAAAGCAGTTCTAAAAATGAGGTCTAAAACTAGGTCATCTGCCTACTCCACTGGTTTCATGAGACTTGCCTGCCCAAGTACAAAAAATACATTAGTTAAATTTTCAGTTTTAGTAGTAACTCTACTAATACTAGAGAAACTCTTTTAATATGTAGTAGGTGAGGACGCTGTATTGGCCACAGGCAGTGTATTAATAAAAAGTCCTAAAATAAAAGCAGAGCATTGAGGTTTATTTTGCATAATCTAAAGCTAAGTTAGTATTCAGAAAACAAGGGATTTTTGGAAAAGAGGAACTGAGAAACTGAAATTGAATAAAACCTTCTGTTACAGTAATCTTCCTACAGTCTTCCTTACATGCGGAGGTGAAGTCTGCGCCATAGATGTATTTGAGCTAGAGGGAGAGTTGAATACATGTATGTGTGTTTAGAACTCTTTCAAATGCAATTTGCATATATAGAACAGGTTGTCATTACTGAAATAAGGAACGCCCTCCTCCTACACATTCCCACTTTAAGTATTATCTATGAATATTTATGTAGCATTGTGTTTTACAGATTCATATAGGAATATTGGAATTATCGAAGGGAGATAAAATACTAATTAGTTCTCTTTCATATTTAGACTTCTATGTTAGACAATGGAGGTTTAAAAACCCTTTTTTAAAATCATTGGAAATAAAGCTACGTGTGGCAGATGTGATTAAAATGAAGACAGAGAAACACGGAAGAAGTGGAACTTAAACAGGTAGAGTCTTATGCTGGTAACTATGACTTTTTTTACTTTAAACCACGAGCAGCAGTTGCATTAAATTAGGTCATGATCGGAAACTTCATACAAAAGCATCATCAGTTCTGCCTCAGAGAGATTCTACTCCTTTACCCGCCACAACATATAATCTCTGGTGTTGCTTTTGTTAGTTCAAATTAATATTTTTATCTCGGTTTGTTTGTGAGTTTATCCATATCTGCCTGAAGTTCCAGGGAGTGGAAACTTCCAGATTTCTAATATCAGAAGAGGTGAGCCTCTGTTTCTAGTGATATTATCATCCACAGAATTTAAAATTGTAGACAGTAATCTCATCTGTACTATTAACTTCTAACAGCCTAAAGGTATGGCTTTATCTTTGTGACAGGTTAATTGTAAAAGTGCTATTTGTGACATCTTTTTAATTTCCTTTGATTTATCCTGTATCTTCAAAGTTTTTCTAACTTCTCACTGTGAAGTTGTTTTCAATGAGAAAGTGGCATATTACATACCTTTGGCCACATAGTACAATAATCCCACCTATATTAAATAACCTTAGATCCAATAAAACCAGTCTACCATAGCATGACAAACTTCCTAGGGTGTTATGACCCTAGATTTATTAAATCAGCTCATAAAGCTGGAAAAAAGTATGGCAAGGTTTTGGGCACACCAACCATTTTGAATTCTTATATTCTTATATCTGCAAATTTACTAAAATAATCAACACTACTACTATTTTAACAGTAAATCTGGGAAGTGTCTAAGCACTCCAATATTCCCAGAAAAAAAAAATCGCTAAAAAAAAGACTATATTTAGCATATATTTAGCAACATTTTGTTGTTGGTTTCTTTAATGACTCATGTTTTTCAGCTTTTCTCTATGATTATTTGTCTTTTAATATATGAGCTGATCTTGTAGCCACAGAACTCCAAAACCTGAAGCAATTATTTTCAGATTCAAAAGAAATTTGAAAACTTGGCAGTTCTGATCATTCCATTTAAAGTAAATACTAAAATATTTAGCACTGAAATTAAAAATCAGTAACTATAAGCAGTGAGGAAAAAAAAACCCTCAGAAATTACAATGCATTTCTCTGATTGTGTTAAGTAGAACTAATTATACCCATAACTATTTCAATAAAAGAAAATGTGTAATCACAGGCAATGACAAACACGAAGAGAGTACTTTCCCATTGGTTTAACAAGACTTTTATCCACTCTACAGAGTCTACTTTAGTCATGAAGTTTGTTTGTTCCCTGGGGAAAATCTTTACATTTTGCATCTTTTTATGGAAATAAAGATGGAACACCTTTTGGTCATTCAGTGTAAGTTGTCTGTATTTTTTTTTCAGTCTTGGAAAGTTTTTTTTTAGCTAACTGGTGCCTATATTGCTCTATTTCCAGCTGTCAATTTCTTAGGTATTGTTCAAGCTTCTATACCTACATCTTCCACATGCAAAATGTGTCTTGCACCTCTCTTGCAAAACTTTTTTTCTTGCCAGACTTAGGATTTTATTTTAATTTTTTTTTTTTAATCAGAGAATGAGAACTGTGATGAACTGTTTTAAAGATGCGGTTGTGTAGATGCTTGTACTGATTCACCTGCCATCAAAGTAACTCACTTAAGTTGTTGCATATTCAATTGCTGCTCTGTAGTTTTCTTGATTATTACTGGAGTACCTTGTATATAACTTTAGATCCTTTAACTAAAGGTATACAATTCCCTTATAGGTAGTGACTTACAGAGTATCCTGTATCATCACTTGAATTACACATTTCTGAGTAATTAATGCAGTAGTTGTAATAGCTTCCAATAAAAATATGAGAAACTACAACTCATATAGACTGCTCTGAAGTGTGGAATATCTGAGTAATATGAGCAAACTCATTCTCTGTCATAATTCAGCCATCCACCTTCAGTCCCTCCATTACATGGCTGGGAGAAAAGGAAGGGTAAGTCCTCGTAGCATATCCTGCTCTTGTGACTGGAAGTTTTCATCCTCTGACCATTGCCAGAGTATGGGCTACATTCATCTCTGATTCTGAAAGCAGCTTCAGGCTAAGTGCTGATAGCATTAGCTAAGCATTTTCCTTTCAGGCAAGTATATAGTTTCAATTCTCCTGGTTTTGATTTGTTTCAATATTAGGAAAGGAGAAGTTATCCCAAGGGACGCATTTGTTTCAGAAAAACAGTAAGTTAAATGCTATTCTCAATTATGTTGGTGTAAAGTAGGATTAAATCCTAGTTAAATTCAGAAGATTAAATCTAAGTTTACATCTCAACACTAGAGATAAGAATTTTGCCAAGCATATCCCATAAATTGTTAAGTTTCTAAATTTGTCAGTCACTTGAAAACTAATTGATGAATTATGTTGGTTGAAATTGCTAGCAAATTGTTCAGACAGTGTTTTTGGTCTATGACATGCAACATAACATAATGGATATTTTACATAAAAATAAAGTATTTTGAAAATATTTGTTATTCCCTGACTTTGGTGGCTCAAAAATATTGTTGGAATAGTTTCTCTTCTACATTTACTCCTCTATTCCCAAGAGAAACCACCTCAAAGAAAGAACAAAAGCAAAAATATACTATGAGCCTTCCAAATTTATTAGTAATTTAAAAACTTTTTAGCAAGTTACTAAATGACCTCTGTTGGCTTTCTGTGTTTAGGAAATATACTAATATTTTGTTTGTGCTTTGTTTTGGTTTTTGGTTGGGTTTTGATTTGGCTTTGTGTTTTGTTTTTTTTTTTTTTAAACATCTAATTTCAGTCCTGGGTCCAATGTATTCTTCTTTTTGAATTTTTTAAGTCTTCCTCTGTGCTTAACCTTTTAAAATCTGTCACATCAGGTTAGTAACTATGCACTAGGGAATCCAGAAATATCACAAACCTTTTCAAATTACTGGGTATGCTGTACAAAAAGTAATATTTTAAGAGGAATAGAATTAGGTATTTCTCCAAAGTTTAATCACCATTTAAAAATGACATCAATATTTTGTCATTTTTACTATATTATTAATACTCTTTAAAAAAAAGAGCAAATAGAATGAAAGTGTATATGGAGAACTTGTTTTAAGTATCTCAAGTACCAGGTATCTAATGTACTATTCATGTTTGGAAAAACCTTTCAACAGGTAGCTGTTAGTGTTTGCTTAATAAAATCACCAGATATTGACAAAATTTCCTCATAACCTTCACTATATATACTTTGAACATAATGTCTAATTGCCAACAATGTGAATGATATGTGAGACTGACAATGGGATGTTTTTATTTTGAGTGTACCTTAAACAGACCTTACAGCATGACTCACAGGTTTTCAGGTGTTGAACTGAGTCTAGCCACATAAAGTTTGTTCAAGAGGCACTGACTATATAATCCTAGCCAAGAGCTATAACACATGTTAGTGGGGTCATTTTCCACTCACGATGCAGTGCTATTACTTTAAATCTCCAGTTAACCTGAAAAAGGCAGTTCTTTGTAAAATCTTTTTTGAATTGTGCATATTAATGCAAAACCACTAAGATTTTCTACTACTTCTATTAAATCTGCTACAAAACCAATAATGACTTTTGAAAAAGAAAAAAAGCTATGCAATTGTATGTAGTAACATCCCTATACAAATACAGATACATTTGTGCTTTTTGTTTCAGGCATTAGTCTGTATAGCAGGACATTTGCTTGATGCAAGTTAGCCAATAGAATGATCATCTGTGAAACATGTCTGCTTGCATATTTCTATTAATCAGAGAAAACATACTTTATTGATCATGCTATGCCACACGGATTTCTTATGTGGATGGCATGGTTTTGTTTTGCATTCAATGGGATAGATACATAACAATATTGCAACACAACCATAAACCATAGCACTGCTGTAATCCCCAGTTTTGATTCCTGAAGGTCTTCTATGTCTTTTTGTTTGCTGATGCTTATCTTCCTGCACGATCCTGGGTAACAGGTAGAAGTCTGGGGAAGGTGGGGTAGATTAAAGCATGAATTTTGGGCTCAGCGGCATGTAGTCGTGGGTGATGGTAAGAGGAAGTAGATGAGTATTGAGTCTGTGGTAGAGTAGCAGGTGACTGTATGAAGCAGTTGATTGATGTTGGCCAGCTGCCTGCTAAATTAAACTGAGCTCTTTAACCTGGGAGAAAAATCAAGAGCTCAAGTATGAGGCAGATGGAGACATTTTGGGGGTCGTGGGAAAGTTGGGGAACCACACTGCATGAGAGCAGAATCTAGCTGGAGAAATCCTTTTGGCAAAGTTTGAAATTTTGATGGATCCAAGCCTCATTGAACTTAATTTGCCCACCAGTTTCACTGCACATGGACTTTGCCAAGCCTTTCCAACAAATTTAATTCACACATTGTATTTCTTCCTCATCAATGTCCTTTAGAGTTCTGAACTTCCTGGGAAAATGAAATAAAAAAAGAACAAGCTGTGACATTTCTTTTATAAATTCCATGATGTTAATAAGTTTTATACTGAAATACTTTTAAAAACTTTTATGCACTGAGGAGGAAATTCTGTTGATCAATGAAAACCAGTGTATGGCTCTAGGCAACTTTAAGTTGTAAGGGTTTCATTTTAAGAAATATATCAAGACAGTCACTGAGTTTGCCGATATGATTTATTCAACAGGTACTGTAAAAGATGGGTGTAGCATACTGGCTTAAACTGGATTGTCAAAATCCTCATGTATGTTGCGTACATCAAATAATGGAATATGACTTAAAATGGTTTGAATTATAATTTGATTTTTTAAAGAGTCTAAAAACCTGGGTTTGTTTTTAATTTTAAAGAAGCAAACAATGCTTTTCAAAGAAATATACCCCTGCTTTGCCTAATTTTGATTGATACACAGGTGAAGAAAAGGAAAACTGATCTTGCTTTTTCAAGTATTTAATAAATGTTAATAGCAGATACATCTACTTCTAAATTATAGTTACAGTAATAATTAATTCCCATTCCATAAAACACTTGGGAAAATCCCTTTTATGTTTATGAAATATGATTCAACATGGAAATACCTTATTTTTCAAGACAGGGAGACTTTGTATTAATTAGTTTATCTTCAATCCCATGCTAACATTGCAGCGAGTCACCAAATGATTTCTGATATTCTTTAGAAATTACAAATACTATTCTTAAAATAAATAATTCAGTGGCAGACTGTAGATAGTAAAGATCCCATTGAGTTGATCACACCAAGGTTCCTTATGCCATTTAAGATACTTTAGTTTATCAGAGATATCCATAAGGGACTGATAGATATTTGAGGAGAGGAAACTTATACTGGAAGCTGGATGCCAGAGTGGGTATTCTAGAGCATCTCATATGGTAATAGACACTACTGTGAAGGAACTCAAACCTTAGATTTTACTGGATCATAATGGAAGCTTAGACATCTAGCAGTAGACACATAGAAGCTTCATTCAGAGCATAGGTCTGAGCATAGGTCCCCAAAATACTGCTATGGTACAACTCTCCCATAGGTACTGAGTTATATCTCTGAGAACCATGATCTTAGGTATCTTAGGGCACCTCAAGTGGCTCCAGATTCATATAGAAATATAGGCAACCAAACTGAGCCCCAGTCTCCACTAACCGTAACAGGAACCCAGGTACTTAGCTTACACATAGAAGTCAACATTTAGATGTCCACGGTACATAGCTGAATACCACCCAAAAATACCAGAATCAGGACTTTGATCCATATCTCAGAATAACCCCTTCAGCGATATAAACACAGATTATACTTTACTCCTAGAACTGCCCTTTGCATTGTAGGTAATAAATAACAATCACATGAGACTTAACTGGTAAGAATTCCAGTAAAGTACAGAAAAATGCTGGTAAAGAGAAGAAAAGCAAGATGAGTTTTTTCCTAAGTTGTAGTTTAAATGTTTCAAAGACAAAGAGCATGTATAGCCAGCTTCTTGCAGAGCATTGCCAAGAAATGCTGACTGTACAGCTGGGCTGATCCAGATTGACATCAGTGGTAGAAGAGTCCAATAGAAGCTTTCAAGAAACAAGATATTCTTGGCAATAAAACTAAAAATATGACTAGTTATACCAGTTCTGATATAAAATTGGCAGGCATTCTTCACATTTTTTAAAGGCATTATCAGTTGAAAGCAATCCAAATGGTGATGAGCAAAAAGAGAGCACCTGCTTTTCATTGATAAACACATACTGCTCAAGACATGATTTCCTGAATAAAGACACGTGTGTGCTTCTGTAATAACTGCCTGTTTAAGAAATGTCTGGGAAAAGAAAGTAAAAAACAATCAGAACAACATGACTACATTAAAAAGAGACTTTCATGCTGACTATATATTAAGAGGATAATTTGTCTTGCCATTTTTAATCATTATCAACAATAGCTTCTTTCCTCAGCCCAGCTGCCCATCCTACCTTGCTATTCAGCAAGGCTTGATTTGTATCAAGTTATTTTTGAAATAAAAATATTTTAATGATAGAAAAGAATAATGTTACCAGTTAAGTACTTCTACATTATAATGACTATGTTCCTTTGTCGAGCACTGCTCCAACTAGATCCCAGCCTGAAATAATACCTGAGGACCTTAAAACATAAAATAGAATCCACTATTAAAATCAAGTGAAAAGATTACAGATATGTGGAGCGTTTATTGAAAAAGTTGTCTAGAACTTCTTTTCTTGCAAAATTTGCCAGCAACTGAATATGTGAATCCTATTCAATGTACTGTTGAATACTGAGACAAATATTTACCAATACATATGAAAAGCAACTTAGGTAAAAAATACTGCTCTTCACAGCTGAACTCATGCACACTGATTATTTTACCCTCAAACTTATGACATGACATGTAGTGATTGAAAAAAATATGAAAAGTTGTACTAAATTATGCATTCTGCCTTAAAATATTAGCTGAATTTCAATAAATAATCATAATTTTAAAAATATAAGAACAAGTATAATTTAAAAGACGCAGATACAAAATATATTCCATTCTTCTAGGATAGAACAAAAAGATGGGTTTAGTACTTGTCATGTTATCACCTTCAATTAACTTGCCAAGAAAGTGACAAAGAGGTGCTTTATGGAACTGCAAAATAAAAATTCACACAATAAACTTTCCTGAAGACTTGTACCCAGTCTGAAAATGGTTAAATCTATTCTATGTGATAATGCAGGGAAACAACAGTTCATGGATAGATTTAACATTATACAAATATAGAGTGGAGTAGATTTTACCCCCCAAAAAAGTTGAAAAACAGTCTTTGAATGCGATCAGGCAAATACCAGGAAAGACAAGAATTCAGATAGCTCATTTTATTTACTTAAAATCCTTAAAAATACTCTCAAAAGAATGAGGGCCAAGTAAGAAAAAGAGGACTTGAACACAGCGCTCCTATTTTACAGTCATAGTATTTAGGTCTTTGGCTACTGAAATATTTCCTATCTCATTATCATAATATAACATCAAACAAGCACTATAGTATTCTATTATCATTTTTCAATTGATGAAATAGAATCATAGAATCATAGAATGGTTTGAGTTGGAAAGGACCTTAAAAGATCATCTAGTTCCAACCTCCCTGCCATGGGCAGGGACATCTTGCACTAGACCAGTTGCTCAAAGCCCCATCCAACCTGACCTCGAACGCTTCCAGGGATGGGGCATCCACAACTTCTCTGGGCAAGCTGTTCCAGTGTCTCGTCACCCTCATCACAAAAATTTTCTTCATTATATCTAAATCTATCCCCTTTTAGTTTAAAACCTTTACTCCTTGTCCTATCACTACAGGCTCTGGAAAAACACGTCTCTCCTTCTCATAAGCCCCCTTTAAGTACTGAAAGGCTGCAATAAGGCCTCCCCAGAGTCTTCTGTTCTCCAGGCTGAACAACCCCAGCTCTCTCAGCCTTTTCTCATAGCAGAGGTGTTCCAGCCCTCTGTTCGTTTTTGTGGCCCTCCTCTGGACCCGCTCCAACATGTCCATGTCTTTCTTGTACTGGCGACCCCAGAGCGGGATGCAGTACTCCAGGTGGGGTCTTATGAGAATGGAGTAGAGGGAGACAATCACCTCCCTTGACCTGCTGGCCACTTTCCTTTTGATGCAGCCCGGGATATGGTTGGCTTTCTGAGATGTAAGTGGGCACTGCTGGCTCATATCTAACTTTTCATCTACCAATATCCCCAAGTCTTCTCTGCAGGTCTGCTCTCAATCCATTCACCACTCAGTCTGTACTGATACTGAAGATTGCCCCGGCCCACGTGCAGAACCTTGCACTTGGCCTTCTTGAACTTCATGAGGTTCATACTGGCCTGCCCTCCAACCCTGTCAAGGTCCCTCTGGATGGCATCCCTTCCCTCTAGCATATCAGCTGCACCACTCAACTTGGCGTCATCCGCAAACTTGCTGAGGGTACACTCAGTCCCACTGTCTATGTCACTGATGAAGATATTGAACAGTACCGGTCCCAGTACGGACTGCTGAGGGGCACTGCTTGTTACTGATCTCCATTTGGACATTGAGGTGTTGACTGCCGTTCTTTGGATGAGGCAATCCAACCAGCTCCTTACACATCAAATAGTCCATCCATCAAGTCCATACCTCTCCAATTTAGAGACCAGGATGCTGTGTGGGACCGTGTCAAAGGCCTTGCAGAAGCCAAAATAGATAAAATCAGTTGCTCTTCCCTTATCCACCAGTACAGTCACTCCACTGTAGAAGGCTACCAGATTAGTCAGGCACAATTTGCCCTTGATGAAGCTAGGTTGGGTCTCTCCAGTCACCTCCTTGTCGTCCATATGGCTTGACATATCTTCCAGGAGGTTCTTTTTCATGATCTTACTGGGCACAGAGGTGAGGTTGACTGGTCAGTAGTTCCAAGGATCTTCCTTTTTACCCTTTTTAAAAATGGGTGTGATGTTTCCCTTTTTCCAGTCACTGGGGACTTCACCTGACTGCCATGACTTTTCAAATATGATGGAGAGCAGCTTAGCATCTACACCTGCCAGTTCCCTCAGGACCCTGGCCTTAAGGACCACAACAGCTACATTGGGCCTATTTGAAGTGTCTTAAGAAAGGATGTATAATGCCATTAAAGTATTTGTTTCTCTCTATAAAAGGAACTTTAAATGACCAGATTGGCTTGTCTATACTGTAGACATATAAGTGTAGTCAGACATACTTCACTTCAAATAGTTATTATCAATCCATTACCAATATCCACCTTAACTATTACCAACATATATATATTTTTAAAAATGCCTTAACAGGCCTACTATGGACATCCAATGCTTTGGAAAACCCCTGAGAAACTAAATCAATAATTGGTCCATATATGTATTTTCTGCCTTGACTGTGACCAGAACCAGGACCATATATTGGTTAGAATGGTGTGAGTACAACCACCACATAGAAAACTTCTTCTGCTCCATATACTTTGCATTAATTTATTCCCTAGAGCATGAAGGCATACATGTATGAATACATAAGCCTGTCTAATGTACCTATAGATGTTCTCATTAACCATATAAATATTAATTTTACTTTTTTTTAGTTTCATGGCCTAAAGTAACTTGTGGTAATTATTAATACAAGTTAATCAACAGGATAGAATATTTGGTAGAATGTTTAATTGTTTTACTTTTCAGTTCAATTTATGTCTCTATGATCTTACATTATACTTAAATACTGAGTCAGAAGCCATGATCCACCTAGCTGTAACTTATACCATCCATTAGCTGATATGCCTCCTTGTGTTACTTTTTATTATTATGCACTCCTGAGTAAATAAGACCAGTGTTTTCACAGCGAAGCTTTCTCTTGCCCTAATCCTTTTCTTCAAAAAATACTCATAAAAGAAATCACAATTCTAATATGCTTGAACTGGGCTGACTTAAATGAAATTCAATATTTCAGCTGAAGAAGTATTATAGCTTTATAGAAATTTTACTGTTTCCTTCTTTTTTCCTATATCAATCTTCATTTCTGCTAATTCATTTTGACACATACTCATACTGTCAGTTCCAGTTCTCAAATGGATCACAGTGAAGGACCAGCACTGTGTGTGTGTTTGACTCACATTGTCAGTATTAGATGTCTTCTATTGTTGTGTTGTTCTCTTACTTACTTTGCCTACATCCTCTCAATGTCCTACCAACTCTTCTCTGATCTTGAGTGATGTAAATAAAAAAAACAGGTTGTCTATAAACATATTCTTTTTTTCCCTGTATTCACCTTTCCAAATGTTGTAATATTCACTTAATACATTAAATTATAAGATAATGATGAACAACTATAGACACAACTATGAAGCAAGGAAGTAACTGTATCAGCTGAGTCTGTATAGTAAACTTCGTATTACTTCTTTCCTTTGAACTGCGTTACCTTCCTCACAGTTAAAAAAAAAAAAAAAAGAAGATATTGAATGAATTCCAAGTCTCCGTGTCTTCAGTCTGTGCTTCTAAGCTTGCACTTAGACATAGAGTTTGTGATCTTTACTAGGCTTTGCTCCTGGAACAAAACGATACCACCAGACTTCCTTAACTGAACATCAGGAGGGACTTTCTGAAAGTCTGAAGTGATTACATTAACTGTTCTCTTTTTCACAGTACTCTTGCTGAAAAGCAGAAGATTCCAATGTGGAGGTTGTCAGATGCTTTTGATTGAATATGCTATTTGGGAGCCAAAACACTTCACAAACACATGTTGCTTTTTTTTTTTTTTTTAATTCTTTTCCCATCCTTTCCTACTCCTATTCCCTTGCAAAATAGATTTTTCAAGACAGTTCCCTTCAAAATATGTTTATAGACATGGAAAAATTTTGTGAAACGGAATTTTTTTCTCCCAAGTAGTTTTCTTTTTTTTCCCTTGCCTTTTTATTTTTTTTTATCTAAACCACATTTTTCTCCAATCATCCTTTGTGTTTTCCACAGTACAGTTGGAGGCATTCTTTGTCTTTTCCTATTTATGAAGAGGCTATTCCAAGGCTGTGAACAAGCCTGTCACCACACCCGTACTCCTTGCACGTCTGAGACAAGAACTCTCCCCATTTTTAGTATTATTCTTAAGCTATCCAATATTTTTTATCAAACCTATACATACATCTCAATGGAATTTTAAATTCTATTCTGATTATGAAAGAGAAGTGTTTTTTTCCGTGAACACTGTCTTTACCTGTCATATGGTAGATCATAATACAGAGTAAAAGTGAAAATTTGCCCTTTAAAAGATGAGTTTGTTGATTTTGTAGACATGACAAGAAATCTGTCTTTTCGCATGTGAGTTTAGAAAAGAGGTGGGCCGAGGAATGAACCAGCAATGTTAATGCTCAAACATGAATGGGTGGAGAAGCAGACTATTAAGAACTATTAAGTCCAGCTCCTGAAAAGCTTGACAGCCCATGCTGTAAAGTGTGTCTTACAAGTTTATGCTAACCTTAACTTACTTATTCACTATATAACACATAAGAAAGTTAAAATTGTCTGCAGTCATCAAATAGGAGAACATAATATGCTCTAATCTTATTTAATTTTACCCTCAGTATCGGAATAGCAGGCTACCTTCAGATTTATTCTGTAAATTTTTATTGCACTATTTTCAGCAATCTCTTGGTTTATTCACTCTTGACAAGTAAATTGAAAGTTTTTAATATTTAAAATATCATAGAAGCATGTATTTTTCAAATCAGATGAGTGGAATAAATTTACTTAGTTTAGACAGGTAGGGGTAGACTCATATATTTTACTCTGCAATGTGTGATCAATTACAAGGTAGATATAGAAGTCCTGATGTTATTCTCACTTTTTTTTTTTTTTAATATAGAAGTGATCCCAATGATTTTGTTAGAATCATATCTGATTTGAACTCATACATTGAGAAAAAAAAATACATTCCAGGCTTCTTTTAAATCATGGTTGGCTGAGATATTTACACCATCCTTTTGATATAAGAAACAACTCCTTAAAGAAATAGACATTCAGATACAGTGCTTTTCAGAGATCCACTGACAAAAGACGAGCAAAAATAGGACTGTCACTAGTGCAGAGATTCCCTGTAATTTTATAAAAAAAATAGAAGAGGGGAAAAATGCAAGAAAAAAATAAAACCTCGAGTCCTAATTTCAATATTATAATGAAACACAATTTCATTTCCACTATTAAAGAAAGATGTTTAGTACTCAGCTGTATTACTTCTATAGAGTTAATCTACGGTCCATTACTTATCGTGCTTTCCTTACTACTTTATGCTCTCTCCTTTTGGTCAAGCATATTTTTGGTACCACTTGCTTACTTTCTAAGTTCTCCAGTTCATCTCAGTGGATTCTTTTTTAAAGTACTGGTGCTAAACTAATAAAAAGTACTATAAATAATAGTATAAATATGAGGCTTATAAATTACTGCTGCAGATGTTCAAACTATTTATAGTAGAAAAAATATGCAAATGATCAAGGAAAACTTGATTGGATAGATCAGTATCACCACTGAGGATACTGATTTTGTAAGGAAATCAACTGAACATGCACTGAATTATATTTTTATCCAAAGATCTTTGCATAACTAAAAAAAGATTGATATTGATCTACTTCACAGTGGTCAGAGAATACGTTTCCTCTTCTTACCTGATGCCAAAGGTTAAGGAGGTGATTTGTCTAACTGAACTGCACCTTTATGGACAGTATTAGAGAATTCACAGACCCCCAAAATAAGTAATACTTATTACATGCATTTATTTTTGCTATTTGTCAGCTTTTAAACCCTCACAAACTTCCGAGACTTCTGCCATTTGTGTGGCAGTTTTGAAGACTTCTTGCTTCACTCCTTTGAGCTTTATGTGATGATACTGAAGGACTTGCTCAGCACAAAAGTAATCATTTAGGGAAAAGACTGGGATATCAATCATTTGTCAGGCCTGCAGAAACCCATCCACATATGGAAGAAAAAGCCTTGACTAACAGGCATCCCATCTCCCACCATTTCTCTAGGCTATTTTCTGTATTTGCTTTTTGTATTTTCTTCATTGTTAAAATTTCTCCCCAGCAGCAAGTAACCAATACCATTACTACCTTCTACTTCAGTGCTGCCAGGAATGCAGTCTTTTATAAATGTTGTCTCATTGCAAAAAGAGGAAATATAGCTCTTTCTCAATCAAAAAATGTCCAAAATCTCACTTTACTCATTCAGAAGATAGAATTATTGTTAAGAAAATGTAGGTAAAAGTTCAACAGTTGATGAAAAAAAAAAATTGTTGTCACTAAAAAGAAAAGGATAAGTAGAGTCAGTCAGTCCATCACAGCTTCAAGGAACTGGTTAGTAAAATTACAAAGTTGAAGTTGGCATTCTTAAGTCAATGCCACATATTAGGAATTAATTTATAACAGAAGGCATAGTCAGAGTCAAATTTCAACCCAAACAGGAAACTACACAGCAACTGAAACATCAGAAAAATATTTTTGAAAATCATTGACATAAATACAGTAGCTAAAGGAAGAGGATAAAGTATGAAATAAAAATAAAAATGCTAAATGTTGATGGAAATATTTTACTGTCCCTTGAATTACATAAACCCTAGTTGTTTCAGTGGCAGTATTTATTTCCTAATGATGCACACCTGCAATATATAGCTAGATCCAGATCAATGACTTGGTATGCCAGATTTGTTTCATGTGTGTGTCAGGTTTACATTAAAGATAAATTGCTAAGCAAAGTTGAGTCAGGCTCAATGTCAAAGGCAGAAGGTTGTAAATGTAATACAAGCTTATAAAGGTTGGCAAAGGTAGCTTTCATAACTTTACTTGCCTTGTCAGAATCAAGATAAGAGAAAAATCTGTATGTATGATTTGGACTTCATTAGGTAGGGTCCTTCCTTGGACCTTTTAAAAATTTGGAAGGATTCATCAGTAAATCCAGGCTCTGCAAGCAACTGTCATCCTCAAAACAATTTGCCTTTTCTATTTTGCCATTCAGCAACAACAGTGAATGAAAATATTAATATACAGCTTTAAAAAAGCAAATAAAACCCACTGGAATTAATACTTCCCCCCCCCGCCATATAATCCAAAGACTATATTCTCCTTAGCTGATAATGATTCAATTGCAGTGTTAATAAAAGTGCTGAGAGAATTGGCAGAGAACTTTATGTAAAGATCTTTCAATTTTTTCCAGTCCCCTAAATAGACCAAGTTTATTAATGGCCCAGGTAAATGCTGGGATCTGTTTCTTTCTTGAAGACAGCTTTATTTGAAGATCAATACCCATGTTAGTTATGTAAACTTATCTGGATATTGAAATTATACCCAAGAGTTTTTATTTTTGTTAGGGGTCAAAAGGATATTTTCTAGAAAAGAACTCACTGGTTAAATGAACGCTTAACACAGTATTTCAACACAGAAACTTACTGGGGTTTGGAGACAAGGAGCATATCTAGCATTCATGAAAGCTTCAGAAAAAAAAGTTTTCTCATGTTCAAGCTAGAATTTCTGTGTAGGTCTATAGGTGGGGAGAGTTGGAGCACACCCAAACAGCAAACAGCCCTGTGGTAAATCAGAGGACTGGTTCATATTTGAGTGCTGGACTGCCTGATTCCAATATGGGACTGGAGCTTTAATTTCCTGCTTTGTGTGTTAACATCTTAACCATGGCCTCTTTTGAGGCAGCTTTTCAGGACATCCAGAATGGCTTTACTATAAAAAGGACTATCAACATGTATCAGCTACTGACCAAGGGATATCAGCAATATGCTCACAGAAGTCTGCAGTATCATCAAGCAAGTCTGCCTCCTCTCATGTAATAGAACAGCTCTTTAATGCCCCAAATATCTAATTTCAAATTAGTATTGTGTAATCTATGAAACTACATCAGACTTTAATGGGGACTTTGTCATTACATGTTCAATAGTCCATTGAGTGAGTTTGGGAAATAGTATACTCAGCTATACCCTGTGGTATACTCGGTACTGGTGAGTGATTCCTTTTACCGGTTGTGCTGTCTCTTGGATACTAATCAGTTTCAGTGTTTCTCTGAAATCCTAGGAGTGGCTCTGTTGAAAGTGGGTATTTTTTTAATGAAAAATATTATTTCATGCATATTTCATGCACATTTCATGCACATTTTACTGTCCATATAGGAGAATAGGTGTAATTGGAAGCTGTAGGAGTCAAAATCTCTCCTATTTATCATTAAGGCACCAGGAATAGCTTTCATATGTTACCATGGATAAGAAATAAGCCACATAATGAAATGACACTTAAGGTAACCAATGGTTAATTAAATGTATGTTAGTGAAGAATAAAATCAATTGGTGCGTATCCAATCCAGACTCTGAAAAGAGTGTTTTATGGCTGCATTTCCCTCCTTTTGATGTTGAATTTGGGGCCCTTAACATAGTTCTAAGGAGTAGACACATTACAATTAAATAAAAGCTAGTAATTGATTGGTATTTTAGAATGTTCTCTGATTGTACGGTTGATTCTCAAAAGCCAGTAATTGGAAATCAAAATACTGAAAGGGTCACAAAAACAGCTATCATCAAGTATAATTCACTTTCACATTGGCTGCTGGGTGAGGAAGAGAGCAATAGAAAACATTGGAAAAAGTTCCAGAGGATTTTAAGATATTATTGAAGCAATAGCATGAACAAACATAATTTGATTAGAGTCATTCAGCACAGGTTTAAGAGGGGAAACTCATGCTCAAGCAAATTAAAAGGTCTTCAAAGATGTTATTGTCATGAAGTTCTGAGTGACTTTGGGTGATGGTAATGGGATACGGACCCGTTCACCTCTGGGTCATTATTTGAAATTTAGCCAAGGTCAATGGCAACCAAAAGTTGTCAGTATCTTACAGCTTAGTGACCTATATGAAATAAGCTGAAGGTCTCCTTTGTATGCTTATTGGACACTAACCCACATCAAAAAGGCATCCTCACAATTGATACTGCTGTTGTCAATCTTAACAGTGATGAAGGGGCTGCATGGGCACACAGGCTGCACTCCCCTCTGAACTGTGGAGGTGATCTTTCTAGTCGGGACTGAAATATGCTGAGAAGCTGAAGCGGAGATACTTTTAGCAACAGTGCCTTTGCTGTACCTGTACAGATATGTGAACAACCTAGCTCAAGCACTATATAAAAATAAGAAATTAAAAAAAAAAAAAAAAGAAAACGGGAAAAAGAAAAAAAGAAGAAAAAAAAAAGACACACTGCTAAAAGCTTGTGTTTTGTTAGTTTTAGTTTATACGAATAATTTCTAAAAAGAATTTTGCAGAAGACATAGTGAATATTACAAGTTTAATGAAAATACTCTAGAATACAAAGCTCATCTAAATCTGGACATGAATGTGTGTCTTGGGGAAGTTTATCATCAAGGCATAAAAGATATAGATTATTTCATTCAATGTATGTACATAGTTGAAGTGTCAATGAAATATAGTCTGTGCATATGTGATAGATGTAAAATATATTTTAAATTTATTGAAAAATATAAACTCTACATGTATTTATTATTAATAAGTTAGTAATGAGTGGATTTGTTTAATTCAAGTTATGAAGACACTGATCAACAAAGACAGTGATATGAGATACCGGAGACTGGAAAATAACCCAAACCAATCCTGACAACATTTTTACCTAAAATCTATTGCTTAATATGACTGCTCTGGGTACTGCTTACTTTCTTTTGTTTGTTTGTTTAATTACTCATTCTCCAACTCACCTCATGATTCTGTCTGCACAGCTTTGTCAGATTATTCTGAAGTCCAGAGTAAGAGTTGTCCCTGAAAAGCAAAGTGGTCATTTCACTCCTCCTCCCTCCAGATTTTCTGTGCTACACTTCCTGAGCTTTAACCACAAATTCTGCTATGACTAAGGAGGAAGTCTCCTCCTTATTTCCACCCCCAGAGACTATCCCAAAAAGAAATGTTTTGAATCTCAAATGACTGTAGATGCCTTCTGAGACAGGCATCAACTCATGCATACCACTTACCTGATACTGAACATTATCTGTTAATATGTTGTACTGCAATGGTAAGCACTAAATTCAATGATCCATGTATGATAATTGCAGATGTAGAAACATATGGTACATGCAGCAGCAGATTTCAGAAAGATAGCTAAGACAACCTGTTTAGGTTAGAAATTACTTAATGCTGACTGTATGTCAAATGAGATGGATAAAAAAACAGTTAATATAAACTTAACAGCAGAAAGCACTGAAAAACAAACCTATTGAAACAAAGTCTTGCTCCAGCTCTTCTTTTCAGTGTACGAATATTTTAGTTGGCAGGCTGCAGGTTTAAAAAACTGATAGGCTAAAGGATCTCATTTAAATTAGCTTTTACATAAAGATATAAGTCATTCCCAATCTTAAATACAGCTTTCAAACCTGAACAATTTTCTTTAAAAAAAAAAAAAAGAGCTTTTCCCTCTCAAATTAAAAATTGTCATTAGAAAATTGAGGACAAAGGACAGTTCCAGTTTCAAATATCTGCTAGTAAGTATGGTGCACAGCAGGAAACTGGGCTGCACCAGTACAATGCAGAGATCCAGTATGGAATTTCATTGCTAATTTTCACCTAAATATAAAACAGTTCTTGCAAAAAGTTTCAAAAAATAAGTGAATTAGTTTCTCTTAGTTCTGGACTGTTTATGTCTACTACTATGCTCTGACACATTCTAAAACAAAGTATTTTAGTCCTTAAAGTCTTAATTAAGAAATCCTTTTATTATTAGGATGCCCCTTCAGCTGACCTTTTCATATGAATCCAGTTCCACCGATCCAATCATACACTAAATGGTCATAGGGTTGGGTTTAGAAACATCTGAATACATGAAATCCCATATGCAAGAGAAGATGCAAAATACCAACAGTGAAAAAAGGGAAAATGACCTGAGGGTTGTATTTAATTCTATAGGGTGATAGACAACAACAGCATATAACACTTGTAGTGTTTAGGGGTTAAAAGCAGAGGGAACATAGTTTAACCAGGAAATGAAAAGTAAACAATAGATAGAAACAGAAATATTTCACTATAATGATAATAACCACATGGAATAATTTGCCACCAGGGTCAAAACAGCAAATGGTATCAATCAGATAAGATAACAAGCCATTTTCTGAAGAAGAAAGAAAATTGAGGTAAAAGTGACTTTTAACCCTGCTTTTCAGCTCAACTTTTCCACTTTAAGAACTCCTTGTTTTCTATATAGTGCTACTCTATGGATCACTGATCATAGCTTGCCAAGATATGCATCATGGAAATAGTAAAGCTGAATTTCTTTTTTTTTATAAAGTACTTTCCAGATGCATCATACACAATAGACAGAATTACAGAGTTTTATTATAAACAATCAGAACAGTGAGGGTTTTTAAAAGATTTTTCCCCCCATTCTTTTTCAGGGTAAAAGGCCAACAATTTGATTTACTCTTAAAATAAAAGAATCCAAAATATCCACTTTAATGAATGCATTTTTTTTAATAATTTACTCCTTTTGATTGTATTAATGTATACAGGTGTAACAAATAGAAATATCAAAACTAATTTCTACCTTTTAACCCTCTCATTGCAACCCTTCAAAGCATGTTTGTTCAAATTTTCACAATTTCAAAAATCTTAAACAATTACTTTAATCAAAATTGCAATTCTTGTTAAAGGAAGTTTTTAATTATTTTGCTCAACTCAGTATGAAGTTTTGACTAGATTTTCTTTCTTTGCCTTCAGACAGAGAACAGACTCCAGGAATCACCCTATCTACCTCTTTCATTGCTTTGGGTCAGTTCAAGTTTACCGTTGAATAGTCTACATTCCTCAGTTCATTTACATAGCTAGATCCATGCCAACCATTCTTCACTCTACATGCTAAAAGGGGAAATATCCAAGTATTCCCAGAAGCACCTTGTAATAATACGTATTTATGCATAATAATATGTTACTAGCACATACACTAGCAGCATATGCTATTCTAGAACACAATATAAAAATAATTATTAATCCATAAATACAATTTTTTAATTTTGGCAAGTCAAGGGTGAAGGTGAATGCGTCACACTTCTTTGTCATGGTGAATAGCCATGTTTTAGTGTGGTTTGTCATTCATAAATAATTTGCATATAGAGCAAACTAGTTTGTGTTATTCTTTTTTCTTTTTATCAATCCATCCATCTGTACCAACAGATACCTATTCCAATGCAGATAAGTAGATAGATGTGTAGATAGATACATGGATAGATATGATGAATAAAATAAGTTTTTAACTATTTCAACGGATCACAGTACATAAATTCTACTGCAGCAGTTATCCATGGATTACTCTCATCAGCAAAATGTTAAGCCATGATCTCTCAAGAGCTGGTTAGCTATAGTTGCCACTTCACGTTGCTCTAAGGTATCCTTAATTAAGAAGACATACATATACATGAAATAATAATTTCTTAGTTACACTTTCTTTGTATAAAATCTCACTGGTCCCACAGACAACTATTGAATAAGAGAAAGACATGTATTTATTTGGTGCTAAAATATAATCCACAAGATGTTAAAAAATCTGTGCAACTTGTAAATTCTTTCTTTCCACCACCCCAACATTTTCATATTTCTGATATGGAACTCCACTAATCAAAAGGGTTTGGGTTTTTGCAACTTTTTGCACATCTTGCCATAAAATCTTGTGCTTCATTCACCTTGCAATCCAATTGTACTTGTTTTATGTGCTGTCCTTTTTCATGGTTTTCATAGAAACAATTCTAAACATTTATGACACAGGAAGTCTATGCAGAAACTCAGCCTCCTGGTTCTCAAATGCATTAGAAAAATATTTATTTTGTGGCATTCATATTAATTCCTGGAAACTTCCAGGCAATGAGATACAGTAGGGTATCGTGGTAGAATGCTGCAGAAAGTGTAATGGACAGAAGTCTTGTTTGACAGACAAACTGATTCTTTGACTTAACAGGACTTTTCCATCTCTAACTTCTATGAATCTATGATACTCAAACATTCTGCAGCCAAACAATTTCAGCATGGTATTAATTGCTCTTTTGCTGTCTCTATGTGTTTGCATGTATGTGTGTACGTGTGCTGTTTTGTATAAAAGTAAAGCAACCCTCGTTTCAATGGTTTTACCTGAAACTATATAATGCTTAATATTCTGCTATTCTGTTTTCCCATAGATTATTATGTTCAGTATTCCACATCATAATCATTTTAATACTTCAGTTTTTGACATTTCATTCTCTTTTATCTTACCCCTGAATCATACTTGCTTATGTATGTTATACATGTGCACCTACAAATGAGGAAAGATAAAATGCGAAAGCCTCAAAAAATAATAATTGCTGTATTTTGAAATGTTGCAGCAGCCTTGAATAACATAATGATTCAGCCAGTGCTGGCCATAGCACATAAAGGTAAATGTTAAATATCTCTCTATCATTAAAATTGACATGGTGGTAAATGAAAGAATTTCCTTTTTTAAAAAATGTATTTATTTATATTTGGCTTCATGGTTAATGGAACGTTTTCTTAAAAACAAAGAACCCTTCACTAGTGCTTACTTTTTTCCCTCATTTATCTTACATACTATCAACAAGAATCAGCTTTCCCTCTGCAAAAAAACCCAACTGCTTATCACCCAGATGATGCGCAAGAAAAAGCTTCGCGTTTGTGAGCAAACTCTTATCTGTGGCATGCAGAAACACATGAAATATCAAAATAGAAATGCATCAACATTAATGTCAGCAAGGAGAAGGGAAGCAGGACCTGCCACTTTGATTAAGAGATCACCTGACAGAACTCCTTCCTGTGCTCAGAAAACAAATATATAACTCTGGCAACCAGGCGGAGCTGCTGTTTTCTCAAGTCACAATTATTAATTGCTTTGTAGTCTTTGTTGCACCTCACTCTAGTTATCCTATAGCACATAAGACTGAAAGCCAGACTTCTTTGTTTATATTTGCTCCGTATAAAGTATATTAGACCTGTTTCTTCTTAGACAGGAGATTAACTTTCTACAACTGTTTATGCCTTTCCTGTAATGAGCCTTTTCATTAGTATATTATATGACTGGTTTTAGGTAATGGACTTTCCTGAACTAGCAAGATCATTTTTTTATGTCTTCTTGTGTTGTGAAATAACCTGGTGTATGCAAATGATAAATTTCTCCTCTCAGAGCAACTGCTAGTCAGGAACTGTACATGTACTTAAAAACCATGCGCTATCACTATATTTAAGCGGTTATTCTAGTATCTCATATTTAATACACCTTCTCAACCATGACGTTCTGAATGTTGATCATAGCATCACAAATGGGTAAGTGCCAGTGAAATGGCACCATCAGAAATTCATAGTTTAGTCCAGTGCCACTGGAACTTAGATGAAACACAGTCCAAGTGTCTTTGTATCCAGCTGTTATGCACTACTGAATATCCTATCCATCCCACGATTTAGTTTAGTTCAAGATAGTCTTTGTTTTCAACAAAAGAGTTCCTGAAAACCTAAGAAACTATTCTGTTCTCACTGCAATTTTTCAATTTTATTTCCCACTCCACCCCCTGAAATCATGGCAGTAAAGAGCAGAAGGGATCAAAAGCCACTGGCAGCCAAGGGATTAAAATGTGGGACCAGCACTGATTACTAACTGCCCATGCTATCAAGATCTTGGCTTATTTAAGTATGTTCAATTTCTGGTAAGGAGAGGAACAGACCATACATGATTCAACTGTCCCTCTCAGCAGTCATCAAGCCTAATCCTTTTTTAATGTGTAGCCTTTAGAAGAGATATAAACACAGATTTTTACTCTCCTCATTCAAAAAATAAGCAGATTGAAGTCAGACCCTATGACATTCGGGTACCCCACACTGAGTACCCTAACAGTGGTTTTGCTGCTCTGCACTTAATAAGGTCTGCAGTAAGCCTGTAAAGAAATGTCCTTAAGAACATGCAGACAATTATCCTAAGCATAACTAAAAGCATTACATTTCTATTCTTAAAAGGTTCTGGGTAATCTAGTGTTGAAATTGTACTGCACAGAATATCTTTTTCAATATATAATTTCATGGAATGCTATGTTTCTCTGACTTTCACTGCCCCATCAGATTACTTCCTCACCCATAATTTCTGAAATCTGTTTGGCAGCATATAATGGCTTGTGGAAAATGCATGTTGCTTTTTGTGTCCTTTCAGGCTATTAATCATTAGTAACCTTGTATTCAGAGTTAGTTCATTAAATATGTATGCCTTTTGGTAATCTGATGCCTAATATATATTACAAACATTTTGCACTAACAGCAATTATATTCTCTCTAATGGGTTTTGTAATTGTAGTACCATGTTGGAGAAGCCTGTGAAGACTGAAATTCTAAAAATATCAATAAAACAGATTCTGCTAAACGATAGCTGAGTAATAAACACATGGAGAAAGGTATTAGTTTGGAACATGATAGGATAATCTATGTAGGGAACTGAATTATTAAGATTCATCTTTATTTCAATATCTGATGAAGAACAAAAGAGATGAGGAGGAAAAGAATATCACAAACACTGCAAAATATCAGGACATTATAATGTCATTCTTTAGTTCACATGTCCTCACTGCTCTAAACCTAGCCTTCTTCAAACTTGCTAAAGCTTTTTTTTTTCCTTCCCCAAGTGAAAATGATCTTTCTGAGAGTTAAATAATCAAGGACTAGCAGAATATTCTTGGTGGAGATATCAACAGATTTTCCACTTTCTGCAAATAAACTACACCATGAATATTTACCAAAAACATTTGAATAACAGGAAAACAAATATCTCAAGTACTTTTAATGTTTTGTCTTATGCTGGTAAGCCTGCAATAATAAGGGCAATACTACGCTACTAACTAAAAAAAATAGAAAACCAAAACCAAATATAGACCTTTACTTACGGCAGTTTTTTCCTCTGTACTTGAATGAACCTTCACAGAATATGATGAACTGTCAGTAAATATTTGACATACTTTAGAACTGATTTAGAAAACTTATCTAGTTTATAGGTGGTAATAGCAAGTTGTGTTGTTTAGGTGCATAATGAAGCTTTGCTCCAATTGTAACCTAATTGAAGAATATTTATTAAAAGAAGCGGTGATTAGAGTATTCTTTTTTCATTTACAAAGGTTTTAAGTATAGTTACTTATGACATTCAGAAATATCACTGGCATAGAGCAAGGTCAATGAAATTTGAGGAGTGCTGACTCTAGAATTTCCAATTCATTGCGGATGGTGAGGGATCACTCTGACTGAGATTACAAAAGATATTCTGGCATCTAATATCTTACATTTCTGTGGTGCGAGAAAATCTTTAAGGTTCTTGCTAGGCTATGTTAATAAAAAACTGACCTCCACAGACACAAAGCGCAGAGGAACAAGGGCAGGTGGGGAGCCAAAATAGTACCATGCCCTGGCTAATCCTACGCCCACCACAGGGGAACCATCAGCTCATTAAAGGCTCCTCCATGCTCACAGGAGAGCCACCAGCCTATCAAAGGCTCCTACACACACACAAAGGAATAGAGAGGCACAACAGCAGATGGGGGAACCCAACAATCCAGCTAGAGACAGAAGCCTGTTACCTCTTGGGGCTCTCAGGGGAGCCTCCAGCCCCATGGGCTGGAGCACCATGAGTCATCTGCAGCAGCTCTCTGGGGCATCTTGCGGATGGAGGGGTGTTACTGCCTACATACATACGAGACATATTATGGAATACATGGGAAAAATATTTTGCGATTGTAAAATGCTTATTTGGGGTTGTTTAGCAGACGAACCAAACATGGGGAAAGGGAAGTATCAAGGCGGTTTAGGAGGAACACGTGGTAAAATAGAGAGATAAGGGGATAAAAGGGGTAGAGGGCATGAAGACAGGTGGCTGGTAAGTACACTTGTCTGGCCATGTCCTGTACCTGATCAGTGCAGTTTGTCCTGCTTTCTTGTTAAACACCACTCATAACTATTTTCCTGGGTGAGGGGACTTTATTCTCTGTGTGTGGTGGTCTGTACCAGCAACTGGAGTCAGGTGCAGCCTCAGCAGCTCGTATGTCCAGATGCCAGCAACTGGGGAGACAGGGATCTGGGTGTAAGCTGCTGGTCAGACCGGCTGTACCGGAGGAATCTGCACTGTATATACATTTATATTTCTATTAACAGACCTTTACACTGATTAGCCAGAAAGAGTAACAGGATGAGGCCATTTGTGCTGTGTGTTTCTGTCTGTGTTGATCTGCATGGTTGGCTGCATATACAGTATATGAGCTCCATATAAGTGTGTTTGTGGTGTGCCTATGCAGAGTACCTTCTCAGCCTCACGTCTGGTTGGACCTGGGGGCATGGAGCTGCTGCAGCCTTGCCTCTCAGGTTGCTGGATTCAGCAACTCCCTAATAGATCTGAGTCCTCAAACTTTTTCAGATTTGAGTTTAGTTTTCTTAGAAGAATATGTAATTTACAGGAAGGGCTTGTTCCCTTCAGCTTGCAAATAGTCATCGGCTCCTCATACCAACAAATTGCTGTTAAATTATTTGATTGAACAAGCTAGGAATCCTGATGAATGTATTTTATATTATTTGGAAATTTAGAGTTAATTATTTTACAAAATATGTAAATGTTTGTATCAGCATTTACTAAGAGCTGTTCTTGTCCATCAAGAAACTCAGTGGAGTTAGAGAAGGGCAACTTAAACAAATAAGGGAACAGAACAGCTACTTTTTAAGGAGAATTTGAAAAGGCTAGGACTCTAATTTGAAAAGGAGAAGGCTAAGAAGGTATATTAGTAAGATTTAGAAAAAAACAGGAAGGTAGTAGATAAGATGAATACAGACTGTTATTTGCCAGATCCCACAGTACTGGACATAGAGGGCTCTCATTGAAGCTAGCACAAGATAAACAGATTAAAAAACTACTTAAAACATTAGGTAACACAATTCTGGAATTTATTGCCATACTAGTTTGTGGGTGAAGACTTTATCAAGAGGTTCTAAAGTGTATTAGAAGAATTCATAGATAGCTGGTCCACAGACAGTTATTGAAGTGAATGCATAGGAATGTACCTTATAACATCCCTAATTTAATGACTGTGGATAATAGAGTTTACAAAGGAAATGGACTGCAGTAGGCAGGCTTGTATGCTGTTTTGAAATGGCATATCCCACTGACATTACTGGAAGCAGGACTAAGTGGATGGTTGCTCCGACTCCAAGAACATTTCTTACATTCTTATTTTTATGTACTTCCATCAGGTTCAAGAGTCCATTTTCTTAAGTGTTATACAGATATATTCCATAAATTTGTGACTGAAGGTCTTCATTCTGCAGTTTTCTACATGAAGATGTACCTTTGCACACACATTTTATCTAATTTCCACTGACACACCAGTGTAGTAAAAACAATAACAGGTTTATGGCCTGAAACTGTTAAAAGTTACAGAAAGATACAATGACAATTAAAGAAATAAGTTCCAAAAAGGAATTATAGTGACAGCTAATCCACTTAGCATTAGCAGCATGAATAAAATATCAGAACAGGAAATATTGCTTAGAACCACAATCTTAAAATATGACGTTAAAAGCATTTTAGGCATTTGATAGGAAGTAGCCAGGTACAGTCAATAGACATTGTATTTTTAGAAGATTCTTTAGAGCCGGTCAGTAGAATCTTCTGGTTTGCTTTCACTATTTAAAGAAAGCTCTGTTGTTATGTCAAATGGTTTGAGAGAATGCTGTTTTCTTGGAGTATGCAATAAAACACTTTACAGTTCACCATTTCTGTTGCAGAGCACATCCCTTTCAGAAAAGTAAGAACTTATAGTAAATGTAACATTGTTAATGGATAAATTAGAAAGATTGCGCTTACTTGACCTTGGACAAAATCATGACTTTTTTTAGAGAGAAAGACCTCCATCAATTTATAAAACTTATTAATTGGCAAAGACATTATTAAGAACTTATGGGGAAAAAAACATCTTTTCCTTCGTAATTTGGCTTTGCTCATCCCAGAATTTATTGCCTTTGAAAAGAGGATCAAGTAAAATGTCCAGCTAGCTAGTAATAGGTAAGCTGTTTTCAGTCTGTGTATGAAGAAAAATAATAAATGTATCTGCTATCCACCCATAAAAATAACACTAGAGAGACAAGT
Organism: Nipponia nippon; assembly: GCF_047370975.1. Classification (NCBI taxonomy): domain Eukaryota; kingdom Metazoa; phylum Chordata; class Aves; order Pelecaniformes; family Threskiornithidae; genus Nipponia; species Nipponia nippon. The sequence goes on along the minus strand of NW_028262336.1, from coordinate 70,068,788 downwards.
TTTGATATTATATACCTGATGATTCAGTGCCTATGACTCCTCTTTTGTCTGAAGATCACCTTCATATTACCCATTTCTCTACAGGGCTCTCATCTAAAGCAAATGACAACCAATGAGATAATTTTAAAATAAATGCATCATGAACATCTCTAAACATTATAAATTTAGAAAACAGTTGTATCTTGTGAGGCATTGGTATGCAAAGCATAATTGTTTTAGCTTTCAGCATGGGCAACCCTTTAAGTAGCTGCACTATAGTGTTTCTGATACTCCTACTGGAATATTTAAAACAAAATCTTTGGAAGTGTCTCCTGGTATGGAATGCCTCTTCTTGGGTGTAAGGCAAGATTTGAAACTGTAAGGGATATTTTTAATCAGTGCTGATTGCCAATTGTTCCCAATATTCAGAGACTCTAAAATTAAACACATAGATTGTTTAAGTTGAATACTCTAGAAATTCTCTCCTAACCTGAGAGGAGTCTGGAAAACTTGGGCATCAACCGCCTCCTGTGTGGGCAAAATCTAAAGTAAATATTTAAATCTATTGTCTGGGTCTGCAGGTGCAAAAATGGTGTGTAAAATCAGTAACTGTCCCAAAAATCACTCTCAGAAAAATAGATGCCCAGTTTAAATAATCAGAACTAATAGCTCTGTTACATCTGTAACTTCTGTGATTCCATGATTGCTGCAAAGATGTTTTGAATGCATCTATTTCTATGCAAATTCAGTGTGAATGTCTGTTTATATGCAAATAAAACAGAATATGAAAATGGAATTTTTTAAAAGATGATTCACTTTTTAAATGTAATCACTAAAATACACTGTAATATCTTTGTTCTTTTGACGTAATTGCTATAATTTCTTTGAAAATTTCCATCCATCTTCTATTGGGTGCTGGGTATGTCTTAGATAATAAAGTCTGTTGACATAAAATTAAGGATAGCATCAGAAGCTTGCAAGCAAAATTCTTTGCAAAAACATCAAAACTTGTGAAAAATATAGGGACAGGAACTTCAGAGTTAAAGGCAAAATTAACATTTCAAAGCAAGAAAATGCATGGTTAAGATTTCCAAATTACCTTAACCCTCTCTCCTTAGACATCCCACTCATTCCCCTTTCTTCCTGTCTTCAAGATATGTTATTCTTGAGTCTAGTTTTCCTGAAAGAACCTTAAAAATTCTAAAACTCATTCATTGAGTGTTCACTTTTATAGATTAATGCTAAGCATGTGTCCCACAAACTATAGGTTTCCTTGCCTAAAAACTGGGTCTGTATTCTGTGAATTAGCTTTACAGTCCATTTATGCAGTTCATTTCTCACTACTGAAGTGCACTTTGAACTTAGGTCTCTCACTTCTTTGAAAATTGCTTTATGCACATGTGTATTGCTGATACACAACAGAATCTTAGATTAAACATATCTTTGAATAGATTTAATAATATATATATTTTTTTTTTTTAAAACAGTTATCATAACCTTCTTCTAGGGGGCTGACCTATCTCTGAAGCATGCTCATGGCCTCTTTTAATGTCCAACCCATTATCTGTGTGAACTAGTGCCTTGCTTTTTGAGGTAAGATCTCTCATAAAACATATGTACAGGCTTTAGCTTAATGATGTATTAATTGTCTCTCATATCTTCAGGGAAAAAGAAAATGCCTGCATGAAGATTTTGGTTTGTACTGACTTAACATTATTAACAACAGTACCAGGTGATCTCTTCCTTACAAACTGAAAAATCGCCAGGTTAAAGTTGAAATAGAAACTTCGTTGTTTTGATTATAAAATCATAATGTACTAAAATTCTGATGAAAATACCTTTTGGATAAAAAAAAAAAAAAAAAAAGAAAAAAGAGAATTAGCTTAACACAGCTCCTTTTTAAACAGAAAATCATGAATCTTTGAGAATTTCAGCCTCAGATAGATTCCTTATTAGATGAGATTTATGACTTCTTCAATAACTTATTCGTTAACTACCTATCTAATAATTTATCAGCAGGAACTAATGAACTCCCACACAGTGTACCATTTAATTTAGGCTAGAAAAATACACATAAAATTGAAAGTCATTCATAAAGTCTATATTCAAAGCACAAGTGAAAACTTAAATATGGAGCTGCTGTAACACACAAACTCAATAAATAAACTACTTATTTTAAATACTCTACTGATTATCATAAAGTAGACTGAGAAACACTGAAAATGCCTCTTTCTTCCAATATTCCATTTACTTTAATGCATTGTCTTAGTGTTATACGGCTACAAAGATGTTTGAAAATGGTGCCTGTAATCTACATTTTTGATCTGTTTAAAGAGCTGCTGGCTTCAGCAGAACATTAATGCAAATCTAATGTACCTGCTGGTATGATTAGCTGAATCAAATGATGGCATTTAAGTAACACCTAAATAATCTTAATTAGGATCTTCAGCTCATCTTAACACTTGGAACTCTACAGATGGATAGTCTTAATTATCAGCCTTTTGATTAGGATAACAGCTCTAATCAAGATGATGTGGTTCTGATAGACAGCGTATCAGTAAATTAATGACTGTTGTTAAGAGGAAAACATAAGTGAAAAACAAGAGCTGTCTGCTATCTGGAACATGGTAAAAGAATAAAGTCTACAGTATGTGAAGAAATTAATGTTTTGTTGGAAGAACATAAGTATTCACATTTGGTATGTGTGGAATTGAGCCAATAATAACGCCTACTCCCAGTTTTCCCCATTCTACCCCCCCACACTAAATATGGCTATGAGTTCTCTCTTGCACAGTCACAAATCATGAGTAATGCAAATTAGTTTATAAACATTCCTTTTTGACACCTTGTGATTTTATGAAAGTCCGATGGACACAGCACATTTGAACCAATGCCAGTGAAAAGGTTCCATATGTAGGTAAAAGTAACAAATGGCTTGTTAGCGGGTGCTGTTCATTTGAAATGGAGGCTATAAATTTAAAAGTACTGCTACATCACAAGAAACACAAAACCATATATGAAAATGCAACACTTTCTTGCAGCCAAGTTACATGGTGTAACTTCCGCTTCTGAGATGTTTCATCATTCACTGCTGGAAAATTAATGTAAATGTCGGATTAATTAGGATACCATGGTAGAATATGGCAAAGTGTTTGTTATCCAATACCCAGATATTGAAATTATGAGTTAAGTGTTTCCAAAAAAACATTTAATTAATCCTAATGAAGGCAACCGTATATTTTATTTATATATCAGTATCAGAAGGTATTTTGTATTAGCAAATGAAGGGCATTGAAATGTCAGCTCTTTTTGCCTAGTCCAGATCATTATACAGAATAATTTCTCGCTTCCTGATGAGGGTGAGACCTATGGGAAAAATTTGTTTTCAACTTTAAATTACTATCTTGGGCTTACTTTCTGATGCACTCCAATTTCCTTACTGAAATAAACAAACTTCATCACTATAGTTTGGGGAAAGAAAAAACAAAACAAAACAAAACAAAACCCACCCCAAACCACACAAAACCAATTGAACTCAAAGAGAAAGAGCATAACGAAGGTGAAAGATAGTACCTGGAGGTGAAAGACAGGTATGCTTTGGGGGAAGAAATAGGCAGGACAAGAGAAGTAACTGACTCCTTAAAGAATAAGCTCAGTAACAGTAGCGTAGGTGCAGCAGTTTTTCAATGTGTTCCTTGAATATTCAAAGAATTTTGTGGGAGAGAAGGTTTAAGGATTTGCACTTTTATGTTTTATTTCCAGGGAACACTGGCAAATCCATGCTACCTCTGTGAACACTTAACATGGAAAACAAATACAATCTTCTATAATCAAACTAACCCTGCATACTATGACTGTTAATGAGCTTATCTGGTTAGGACTGTCTATAAGATCAAATGACCTGAGAAATGCTGAGTTTGGACAACGAAGCAGGAAGTTTTCAGGGGCAAGAGACAGTCATAAATGCTTTTGAGAGATAAAAAGAAAAGAATTCAAAAATACTGACACTGGCATCAGATGGCACTTTTCCTAAAATAATCCTTGGAGGAAATATTAACGAAGACTTAGCATTTTCCTGATCATATGACCTGACAACCAGTCATGTCACACACTGGAAGACCTCCCCTTGAAAGTGGAGGAGAGCAATGAGACTAACCTAAGAATGCTCAGAGAACATTAATAGTGACAGTTTCCCAGTGACGTAAGATTTCCACCTTAAATTAGCAAACACTTGATTGATTTATACAAAATACCAAGTCAAAGAGTCTCATACAAACAGTATTAATCTTACAAACTGTAGTTAGCTGAGATTAAAAAAAAGAAAATTGATATTATGGTTTGTGTAATTTCATGCAGCTGTCCCTCCTCCCTCAAAACCCCTCCCCATCTAATCCACAGATGTTAAAGAGAAATGATCCTAAGGAAAATTTGGGAATTAAATTCTCCAATTATGCTGTCAGGTGGGACATGATCAAAGGTATATCTTGAAGTTCTAATACATGCAAACACAAGACAGTTTGTAACAAATTAAGAGGAACAGGAATGTTAAAATAAATGCAAATAAAGCTACACTTTAAGCCTCAATATACATATGATTTTAGTACAAGCAAAGTATACTTAGTGGTGCGTTAATGTGTTTCTACTGTCTGCCTGTCCTCCAATTTTAAGTGTGCTACTTTGGCCAACTGCATATTTTCTCATACTTCTGATACAAATTTTAGTCTTAAACATTCAGAAAAAGAGAAGAATAACAGAGGAGACAAAAAATACTTATAATAAACTGCTTCCTCCTTTTCTTATGTGGAGACTTTTAAATATATCAGTTTGTTATATATAATTAAGATAGGTTTAAAAAGTATGTTATATTCTCTACATGTCCCAAAATCCTTTGTGAATTGTGTGTTTCACAAGGACAGAATCCAGAATCAGTCAAAACATACAAGGTAATACCTTGATAATCCTTCATTTGTCGTCTAGCAGATTAGTAAATCATGTATTTGAATAGAGTAAGCAGAAATACATAGTTTATTAAATCAGCCATTTAATAACATCTTAAATGTATTTGTTTTATACATCATATAATCTAACTACTTAAATTAATTGATTTTTTTAATAAACACTTGCATAGTGCTTGTTGTAATGTCAGTTAAATGCCTCTTTGTAAGTAAATAACCATTACCAATTTATATTTATAAAGTAGGGCCCTGATCCTGTAAGTGGAACCACACAGACGGATTCTGGTACCACGCTGTCCCCAGTAGGACACGTGGAAAACACAGGAGAGCTCACAGAAGTCTAAAGGAAACAAAAAAAAGCTCTGATACAATTTTTGTTTAGGGAGGATTGTTTGTTTTCTTGAGACTTACCATGCACACCATTGCCTGCATGCTGCATCCAAAACCTTGGGAACAAAAGCTGAAAAACTGCGGGCTGGATCCATGTGGAGCACAAGCTCTTTGCCTGCTGACACCTCTGTGTGTGCACTGGTACACAATAAACGTAGCTCTGGTCCCGGGTTTCACTTTCTGAGTATTGTGGGTTTACACACACGTTTTAGTGGTTACATTCACAACCAGCCCTGCAGGCCTTTGCTGACTTCTTAGAGAGCTACTTCATGTTCATCATTGGTGTTATTTCATTTACTTAAAGGAATTGAGTTTTTAGTATGTTTCTAATGATATAGAAATCTTTAAAATAATGTTATTTTGTACCACTAACAGGCATGAATGGGGGAGGGGGGAGAGGGAAGAAAAAGAAAAAGAAAAAAGGGCAGCAACATAACAAGACCCTGAATGACATTTGATATTGAAATTGCTCATCATTTACCATGGTACTAATTGGTCTCTATCTAAGACTTTTCCATTTAAAATTATATGCTTCCTTGCTGTAGGTTATTGCTATCAATTAATCGTAACAATGACATTTCCAAATGAGAACTGAATCAGTGTCAGCACTGAGTAAAGTCTTAAAACCCACACCCCTCCAAAAAGCCTAAAATTATTCAACATTTTAAGAGATACATTTCCTGGTTTTTTTCAGTTTTGTCAGTTAGTTACACTGCTGCTTACAAGTGGTATTTCTGATACAAATTATCTGATTCAAGATGTTTATGTTTGTTAGAAAGTTAAACCCATGAAATGTTAATGCCACACAAAGCTAACTGTGATGTGGGAATTAACCATTCTTAAAAGTTGTGGATATAATTTCTTGCTTGTCTTTACTGTAGAAGACTACAGTATTTCCATTTATTTTCAGTTCAGGTTTTTCACACAGAATTGGATAATTAAGTATAAATTTAAGACATATTAAGTAGAGGAAATTAAATTGAGTTTAACATGCAGAATGTGAAAATATTTTTTAAATATATCTGGAATGTAGTAAAGGTGCTTGACTTCTTAGAGTAGATATTTTACATGGCCAATCTGTGCTGACATGATGCCTGTAGGCAATTTTATAATTATTTTAATAATTTTATTTGGTTTTGGGGTATTCGATAATGTCTCTATATGGAGAGTAAGTATATTGTGACTATAATATTTCAGACGTTTACCTATATACTTAGTGATCCAGTAGCTTCTGCTAGACATATCTGATGATATCTGAAGACATATAAAAACCTCATTATGGCTAAATCTCATCAAACTCCTGTTGATCCACTGTTTACCTGACTCCTATGTTTCTCTTTTTTTTTTTTTTTTTCTGGAAGGACAGGACAAATGTCTGAGATATGGCAATATGAAATATATTCAAGAGTTCAGATACACACCAGGCCTTTTTTTCGATGTAGTCTGGTGCATCAGTGAGAAAGACTTGGAGTGGTACACATCTGCAATCACACGTAGGCATCCAGCTTGACCCTCAACCATTCTCTTTCCCCATCTTGTCTTTCACATCAAGCAAGAAAAAAGTTGTCTCTCCTGTTACCTATTCAAATTCTTCACACTCCCTGTTGACTAAGATTGGGTAAGGCCAGACCTGAACCATGCATAAAAAATTATGAAACATTGTCCAAACTGAAGAAGTATTCCATTGCTATAACTACATAATGTGCTGTATAATAATATGTTATGATAATATAATAACAACTAACAACAACAACAACAACAACAATGACAATAATAATAATAATGACAATGATAATGATAATGATAATAATAATAGTGTGGAAATAGTAGCCATGGGTATTACAACCAGCAACAGCCTTAGGTATGACACTATGATGGCCATTCTATCTTTAGACAACAATTGCAATGTACAGCTGGCCAGAAGGAACAATTGCATTTGGGGGGGGGGGGGGGGGGAGGAGCAGAATCTAGCATTTTATTTTCTTTGTATTGAAACCAGGTACTTAATTTTATTTTCTATGCGTATACATTATCAAGATATATATAAGTATAAATTTATATAATATATTTGCACACACACACACAAACACCTTCCACTTAGCTATCTAACTATTTAATAAGATCCTCTACTCCAGTTCCCAAATAGCCAAATAGTCACAAATGATGAAGTACATCCTTATCCTGTAATAATCATTAGTTTTCTTTTCTTATCTGGTATAATAGGAAATTCCTGTTTTGCACATGATAGAAAAAGTATTTGAATTCATCTAGTCTGTTCCAAACTCTCTTCAAAGGGGTGAAACAACCAAAAAACATTCCCAAATGCAGTTTCACTGAAACCTACTTTTTTTTTCTGTGAATTTGTTGGTTTCGGTGAATCAGCTTTTTCAATTAAAAATCAACCAATCAAACAAAAAAGCTACGTTCTTAAAATTTCATAGTTGTTGCAATATAGATCTTTCTGTACCTTTTAGAACTGAGCATCCATTAATAGTGCCTAATAATGAGTCAAACTGCTCATCTGAAACTGACTATAAAATCAACAATTTCAGTGTAGTTAGAATAATGAGGATGGACATAACCATTATTGACTTTCATCAGATTCTTTCCATTTGTGAACTACTGAAAATATTTTTATCCTCGAGGTTCCAAATTAACAAAATTGTTTTAAAAACTTTTCTAAAACATAAGTTGATATCTGTAGAAAAATGGTATACTTTAAAGCAGGATTTTTTCCTGTATCTTTTAAATTGAAATTTAAAACAAAAAGTGACATTTGTATAGGGTTTTATTTAAATACTCACTTTAACATCAATTATATTTAAGATTTCTCAGCTTCATCTTGACCTTTGAACTACTTTTTCAAATTTTTAGCTCATACAGACTAAGTCAGGTGTTGCTTAATGCATACTTAAATCAGGAAAAAAAGGAAAAAAATAAACATCATTTACTTGCCAGAGCTTTTAGCTTCAAAGATATGTACTTGTTTAAAGTACTCAAAGTGTTCTTATTAATTTCAGGAAAAACTGATTCTGAACTCCAGATATTGGAAAATTAATCTTAGGCAAACAAGACTTGACACTAATTAGTTACAATGCCTACGATAACAAACTGTTAACAGGGTAGACTTAGAGTGTCAATCGTCAACCAGTTGGTTGTATTAACAACTAAATGCTTATTTAAGCAAGTTGTAGAAGGCAATCTGAGGAGGGTTCAGGTTTATTTTGTTTGCTTGGCTTTTTTGAGGGAGGAGAAGGGAGAAGGGAAGAAAGGAAGGAAGGAGGAGGAGGGCACATATAGCAGGGCATATTTCATGTAAAAAAGTCCATTTTAATAAAATTACAAACCCAAAGATTTAATTCTGACATTGACTGAAAATGTGCAAATACCATCAAATACGAAGGTACATGCTTAATGTCAAAGAAAGTAGTTAGGTAGTAGTAGTTAGTCATCCAGTGAGTGGGAAAAATGGGGGTGATTCCTTCCCTGTCTGCAGAGGTTCAAAGTCACAAGACCCATGACAGCGAACCAATCACCAGAAATTATGACTAGTTCTGGAGATTGCTGTTGCTATGAGGCAACATAGCTGTTCAACCTAGGAGGATGAAGAGTTGCGTTTTAACTTCCTTTTGGCAAAGAGAGCCTAAACTGTGGGTCTGTCACTTTCTGATCACAAAGGTAGTGTATAAAGACAAGCCACAGTCTCATCCTTTCCAATAATTCCTAAGAACAGTAGTCAACACTGCATTTTGCTAGGAGAACTGTCTTGCTGGTGTATTCTGGACATGCTGGCCATGCCCCTGCTGAGTTAATGCTCTTCAGAGGTTTATAGAGAAAGGTGCCTGCTTTATCAGATATGGGAAAATGAATATTTATAAATTTATTTTTACTTAACATTTCTGTTCTTTCTCCATTCTGAAAAGAGTCATATCTGTTCATGTGTTTAGAACTGCACATGCAATTTGGAAGCTATATCTCTAATGATGACAATGGTAATACTTCTGTTGACATCACTACCTCTGGAACCTATTGTAGAGTAGGAATATCTTAGAACACCACTATGTGAAATAGCATCAATATTGCTATATCAATTGTTAGGAGAAATAAAATACTTCCATTAATTTCTTGAGAATGCATATAGGGTGAATGAAGTTCTCTAATCCCCACCATCTCATATTTATTGTTAGAAAAAGACAGTGCTTCAAACTTCAGTTTTCCTCCTTACAGAAGGAGGAAATTGTGCTCCTATTAAATATATGAACCTGCTTTGAAATCAGCTCTGTATCACACAGAAAGTTTTATTCAGTAAGATGTTAAGTAAAGTAATGCAATTTATTTTGCCAAAATTATTCATGGCACACGACCAAAAACTGAATTCCACTGTGCAATTCATTGGTATCTTCTTATGTCTATACCTGGTTTAAATACTCCTTTCTTGTTCAGTCTTTCTATATCAACAGCCATCTACTAATTCAGATCACAGCTATTCCATGCAGACAGGTGTTTTATAAAAGAGACATATGCATACACTATAATACCATCTATAATAATAATAATAATAATAATAATAATAATAATAATAATAATAATAATAATAATAATAATAATTAATAATAATAATAATAATGCTTAGTATCTATATTCTGTATTCAATTGCCTTGTCAATTTGGCTCTCCCAAACAAAGGACATTAACTTCTCAACAGGAAGAAAATGGTCAGGGAAAGAAACTATAGCTCCTCATAGGGAAAGGAGGATCACTATTAAGAATAATACGATTGCTTTGGAGACAGATAGCTTAGGGGTTCTTTAATACTCCCTGAAATATGTCTCTAGCCTTTTCCTTGTACTGTATTACCCAGTCAGTCAGACTACTGCTATTTTGTACATGACATGGATGAATAATGCCTAGGTAAGGTATCCTTGTGAAAGCAGTATATAACCAGGAGCATTGCTGTCAATTTGTGTTGGTGTTTTGAAAAGAAATCTCACAGGCTGTCTATCTGCCTCGTAGTTCTGGGTAGCTCCAACATCATATGTCATTATTAACATATTCCAAATAGAACGATTATCATGTACTAATTCCATTTCCATCCAGCCCAGAATTTGTAAAGCTGTTAGCTGATATTAAGTGGTGGTGTCAGCTGCTCACTGGATGTCGGCATTAAGTTATGTGAGAATGAAGCCTGTGTCCCAAAGAAGCCATTTCCTCAAGTTCAACCTGAAGGAAAGAAGCAAAGAGAGGTAAAAATTATAACTCCAAAGATCAAAGTCCTTTTGCTTTCTGCTAAGCCTGGTAAAATGGCTGAGGGTGATACTGCAAAGAGAATGGATGATGTGCTGAAAACTGGTGTGGGAGTTCTTTGAATTATACTCAATCCACTGAGGCAGCTTGGCAAGCTCAACTTGTGACCTGATGCGATGTGTCTGATTTTACCTAAAGCAAATTACAAAGCACTCACACAATCTTCTGCCAGGAGAATGTGTGCGGATGGTGGTAGCAACTTCATAGAATCATAGAATCATAGAATTTTCTAGGTTGGAAAAGACCTTTAAGATCATCGAGACCAACTGTTAACCTAACACTGCCAAGTCCACCACTAAACCATATCCCTAAGCACCACGTCTACCCATCTCTTAAATACCTCCAGGGATAGGGACTCAACCACTTCCCTAGGCAGCCTGTTCCAGTGTCTGACTACCCTTTCGGTGAAGACGTTTTTCCTCGTATCCAACCTAAACCTCCCCTGGCGTGACTTGAGGCCATTTCCTCTTGTCCTATCTCTTGTTACTTGGGAGAAGAGACTGACACCCACCTCACTAAAACCTCCTTTCAGGTAGTTGTAGAGAGTGATAAGGTCTCCCCTCAGCCTCTTCTTCTCCAGACTAAACAACCGCAGCTCCCTCAGCCTCTCCTTGTAAGACTTGTGCTCTAGACCCTTCACCAGCTTCATTGCTCTTCTTTGGACATGCTCCAGCACCTCAATGTCCTTCTTGTAGTGAGGGACCCAAAACTGAACACAGGATTCGAGATGCAGCCTCACCAGTGCCGAGTAAAGGGGCACTATGACCATCCTGGTCCTGCTGGCCACACTATTCCTGATACAAGCTAGGATGCCATTGGCCCTCTTGGTCACCTGAGCGCACTTGCTGGCTCAAGTTCAGTTGACACTATAAGATCTTGTCAAGGCTTTCTCTCTGTGACCAGTGCGGTAGGTGGAGTCTACTTGACTGCAGTCAAGATAAGGCCCTTTCTACTTCTCCTTGATTAGTAGTTTTGACTTCCTGAAGGAATTTGCCAAGGCTTATACTGAAATTGAAATAAATAAATATTAAATTTACAGTCTCAAGACTTTACAGAATTTTTATGAGTAAACTTATTTTCTAAGAGATTGTTTACTCCCTAGTTTCAAAGGGAAATTTAAAATACTCAGCTTTGCCCATCCCCCCCGCCCCATCTATGCTTGCCACTTTTAATAAATATAAACCACAGCCTTTTATGGGGGTTGTGTCTGTGAAAGTTTTTCTCTATAAGAGCATATATAGTCATCTTAGATCCATTTTGGGATACCTTATCACTGATTATGCAAGGCCTTTTATACTACTTTTATTATAGTTTAAGTTACTACATGGGGTACCCATGGGGTACCCTACAGCTACGTAGCCACAAAAGTTTAGCAATCACTATGAACTCACCTTGATCAACTTCTGGAAAATTCCTTGGGAATGTATCCCTCATTTCCCTTTTGCACATAGATCCATAAACCCATATTTAGCTGCCAAAAACCCAGTCCAGAAGTTTTAGTCACATTCCCATGTCCTATCCAGTAGACTAAACTGTCCATCGCAGCTATAGCTGACAGTTTAAAGAGGGGTGTATGAGAGACGTAGAAGCTACTGCAGTACAAAAAATAAATGAGAAAGACTGCTGCCAAAGAGAGTAGGAAGTGTAATAGGAGCACTAATGTAGTACTAAAATACACCCAGAACAAGCTTGTGTATATTGCATAACTAACCATTTATTTGTGCAGTGTCTTAACAGAGTCCAATTTTTAAGAAATTATTTACTTCATATTTCTTTGTTTACAAATGTTGTTTGTATTAGAAAAGGAAGGTAAATGTTTCCTTTTGACACGATTTGTCAAAAAGTATTAGAAGGTGGCGCATTTCCAATCTATGTTCCCAATTGTTTAAAATTTATGTGTAAAATTCAAACCTGGTCGGAAATAAAAAATACAAAGTGTTTGTCTTTAAAATACCTGATAAATCTTATTTATAATAATGTTATTTTCCAAGGTGTAAATTACTTGGTGATTTATTTATTACAGAAAAGGCTTCTGTATTTGGGAAATGGTGTTATATATCCATACCAGTGTTTTGCAGGTGCTGTACGGATGTAAACTCTTGCTCATGAAATGCAAATTTTCGGCTTAATGTATCATCAGGGAAAAGCTGTACAGAGAATATAATGTAAACCATCATGGAGTTTTACTGTATTACATCATGCCATACTTTAATACTGTACTTCAAATTATTATTAAAATGGTAAATTGTTGCCTGATAAGATAAGAAGCAATGCTTAATCAGAAGTATCATTCTTTCTGTCACTTACTTAACTTGAAATACCACCTAGATTCCTAGAACGGTTTCTTATTTTGTGTAGTTATTTATGGTTTATTTTATTTTCATGGTTTTTTAATACAACTCTTTGCTATAGATTACTTATATCCAGCTTTCTAATAACCAAGTACATCCATAAAATATCCTACAGTTTAGTAATTTGGTGCCATGTCACCGTATATCACAGAATCACAGAATGGATGAGGTTGCAAGACACTTCTACAGACCATCTAATCCAAACACCCTGCTGTGTTTAGTCTAGTCTAAACACACTTGTGTTTAGAAGTTCTCAACAGTGCACTCCAGAAACCTCCTTGATGCTTGTGCCTTACTGTGTTGTCCCTCCTGCAGATATTGGGATGGCTGCAGTCCCCCATGAGGACCCAGGCCTGCAAATGTGAGGCTTCTTCTAGTTGTCTGAAGAAGGTGTCATCTACTTCTTCGTGATCAGAAACTTATTACCGTGTCACATATGTTGATCAATCTAATCAGCCAGCTAGTAACTCATCCCTAGGCAGAGCTCTAGGCATTCCTTTTGCAACTGTCCCTCTTCAAGTTTCTGTGTCTTCTATAATTTCCTTACATTCATTGAATGTCCTGGTGATTACACTTTATATACTGATCTCTAAAACACGTTAAATAAACATTTCTCTCCAGAAAAAAACCCACATTTTCCTCTGATCTCATACATAAATGCAAACACCCTATATATACCAATTCAATTTGAAAATACCGTATTGCCTACAGATCTTGAGCAAATGAATTAATTAAATTCATTGATTAAATTAATTGCATTAATTAAAAATATGACTAATACAAATCTCTGAAAGAATTTTGCACTGAGATAATAAAATTCCTAATTCTTCTCAAAAGGTGGTATAGTAGCTAAAGTGCCTAGCTGTAAAAGCCAAAAACTAACAAAGATATAATTACTAAATAAAAGAAAAGTCTTTCTATCCTTATTGTCTTTCATCTGCTCAATTACTTCTTCAGAACTTAATAGTTGCTTCTAATTGTTGCTGGGTATGTTTGGTTTCTTTTTGGTTTTGTTTTGTTGTTGTTTTTTGGGTTTTTTTTCCTCCAAATACTCTGGTAATAATCCAGGTGGAACAGCAGCATTCTCTTGCTCTTTATGGTGGGTACTCTATGATTTGTATTCATTTTGGCTTGTTTTCCATGTACTGCAGTTTTCTAAGAACTAGAAATTACCTTGCTGTTCTTCCTCTCCAGTTACAAAAGCATTTTACATCTCGTGTGGCCATTCAAACCAGTAAATGAAATGTCTTATATTCAGGCCCTGGCAGCATTTGAAGTAAGCCAGCATTTCCCCTGATAAAGCATAATTTGGGGGGAAAAGCAGGGCCAAGATACATAGATTTACACCATCCCTACAGCTTTCAAGTCTGAAGATATTTCTGGGTTATCAGGCAGCCACTTTGTACTGTTCCTATTTGGCATGTTATATTGTTCTTAAAGAGATCATAATACATAGTGATTTTGAGTATAAATTATATGTGTTACTCTAAAGATACATTATCCTTTCTTCTCATATGCCGAAAACAGCTCTTAAACTGCTAAGAAATTATCTGGTACACAGAGCACAAGGCAATAACGATTTCAGTGAAAAACTTCTGTGGATCCTGGAAAACCTCATAACCTGGGAGGCATTCATGGTTAAAAGTGCCCTGAATGTATCCAAAACATTGGTACCACCCTAGGTTTTGAATGCCTAAAAGTGAAAAGCCCCACTGCTAGCAAAGTTCCTTCACCTGGATATCCACATGGTATTTTTCTCTCAGGACTCAATGATCTTGTGAATTTTACCCTTCTTGGTAATGCAGAAATATAACATAAAAAAGTTTTTATCTGAGATAATATAAATAACCTGCTGAAATATTTTTTTCTGAGCTACAGGAGCTTGTAACTTTAAATCTTTATTAGCTTTTAAATTTCTTGCATAAGAAACTTTCTTTTAGAATAGATCTGTCCATACTACAGACAGCAGTAGCAATGCTGAGAAACTAGCTAAACCAAGAACTGGTAGTACTCTTTGAAAACAAAACAAAATGTAACAAAAAAATTCAATTAAAGTTAACTTACTCTGCTTTTCACAACACTTTTTTTTTGGTGGAGCTGGATCTGACTAAGCTGAATCACATCTATTTGACTGCTTGCTCTATGCAATATCAAAATATCCAGTCTCTGCAATAAGAAACTTATAAAGAGATGAAAATGCAAAGGATCAGGGGAAAACCACAGGAGATATACGAGTTGCTAAAAATCTATTGGCTGTTGGCAAAACCCACAACAGAACTGAAGTTTCCTGGCTTTCAGACTCCTGACCCATTCATTGAATGAATGTATTCCATTAGATGTTGAGTCCATTCTCCATCAAACAAAATTACTTACTTAGTAAGTCTCTGTAATATCTTTTAGGATGAAACTTCCTCTATTAGTATAAGGTCACACTATTGCATTGTTGGAAGTTAATGTGTTTTTCCCTATAACTGCAGACAATCTGAACCACCCATCCACTGGCCTGTTTCAGAAGTACTTTGGTGTAGTCAAAATCATTTTTTCTTACTTGTTAAACCTTTTATTTTTAGGATAGAAAAGGTTGTTGAAATGCAAAAAGTAAACTACGTATTTTATTACTTTTATTGAATTTATTGCAGATAACGGTATGCATTTTGAATAAGTAATGCTGCCTTACATCCTACAAACTACTTCTGGAAACTGAAATAATAATCTCATAAATTGTATATTAAAATAGTAAACTGCACATTTGTAAGGCATCCTCATTTATTTCCATAAAAATTTCTCCAAAAACAAGGGGCTGTTTGCCAAGGAGTCAATCAGGTAAGCCCATATGTTATTGATTCCTCTATTGCTCTGCATCATTTAAAAATAGCATCAAAACTGAAAAGCATAAAACCTTGCACTTTAATGTGATTTAAATCCATTTTTTTCATCTTGTACTGTCTGTGGCAAACGGGCGTGCAAAGTCTGCTTGGCTCATTGAATTTTTAAGGTCAGTGTTAAGTCCTGTTCTGGGATTCTGATGTCATTTACTCAAAACTCAGTCTTTTTCTGGTTTTAAGTAACAAGCTTATGCATTTATGATGGGTTTGTACATGGGAAATCATATACAATTAAATAGATAGTAATTAAACAGAGAACTTACAAGTCAGCTTGTCATAGTTACTAATTTGGCAGAGACCAATAGAGCAACGTTGACCACACAAGTGGCATATATATCTTTTCAAACTCATGTACACTATACTAAATAAAACCTACAGGGTACACCAGTGGAGAAAATTTGGGATTTAACAGAAGTTCTTCAGATGTGTGAATTATAAGCCCATGCGTCTGCTGTCTCATGCTCTGGATTTTACCAGCCATTGCATATATGACACACAGCCAATACTGGGCAGATAAGTTGCCTTCAGGTCCTTTCCTAGAAATGTGTAGGTAATTTAAACTCAGATTCCTGAAAAGAGTTTAGAAAACTCTGTAGATATGTCATAGAAAGCTACATGAGACTTACAGCACAGCAACATGGTCTGTTTTCCTACTAACCAGGTAACCTATTTCTTAACCTGGACTCACAAAGACTTTACAGATCAAGCAAGAATCTATGAAAAGCAGAAAAACATATTGCTTCAGTTTTACAATTTTGCCTTTAAATCAGAAGACTTTGACAGCTGAAATGAGCTGAAGTTTTCAGCTGTGGCATTCTTTGCCTTCCTTCACAACACCTTTTAGCCGCAAATGATATGCAGAGCTAACAATTCCAAATTCCCTAGACCACTGAAAATCAAGAAAACTTGATGCTCTACATTACAGGAAATCAGTTATGTTTTGCTTCTCACTTCATCATCTGGCAGAAGTTTTATTAGTTACTGTAGCTTTTTTCTGTGGGTTTTGGGGTCTTTTTGGTTTTGTTTTGTTGTTTTTTTTTTAATGAAGTTGTTACTTAGTTTTTGAGATCTGGCTAGGTTACAGCCTATTTTGAGTTTTGAATTATGAAAGGATCTTTCACTAGCTTTTATGAAAGATTAAAAATTGTTTGTGTTTCTATATGCTTTAAAAATGTTAAATGTCTCAGAGCAACTATGATAATACTACAAACAAATAATGCTGCTTATAAGGAAGAAATATAAAAGCTAGCAGATCCTAAAACAAAAACATCAATGACTTGAGTATTAGAAGTTCCTGAAGTGTAAAAATAATTTCTGTGCATTTTCCATTGTGGAAGTTTTGTGCAATGCAGAAATACACATGTTAACTACTTTGCCTCCTTTTAGAGCCCTTAGAATATCTTGGGTTTGAAATTAGGATTCAGTTTTGAATATTTGGGTTATGTTCTGACAGGATTTACCAAAGGTAATAGTGTTAATTGTCATAGGGAACTGTGAGATTCAAACAGAAACAGAGCTACAACTCAGGCTTCTAAATCAGGTGTTTACCATAAGAATTTGGACCTTGCATCATTAAAAAAAAATATAGATTTTTATCATTGCCTGGAACAGAAGCATTTCTTTGAGCACAGATCCTGGATAAAATCTTGCTAAAGAAATTTTTCTATTCTCATCATTTATTGTTTAAGAGAAAACACTGATTAAGCAACAAGAAAGCTCAAGGTTTAAAATGCACATATAGGTATATACACATAGAAGCATACATACAAATAAAGGCAATCTTAACTAATTGTTGAATTATACACTTCAAGCAAAATCATTCTTATTAATGAGCTAAGTTATACCATCTATAATTTGGGGCAAAAGTGCAACGGAGTTGTTGAAAAATCATCACTAGCATCTTTTTTACACTCTTTCAAGCCTTTTATTGACGTGACATTTTAAAAATGTAATCTGTTTACAGCAAAGATTTCTAGAATTGTGCTCTGTCTGCATGTGAATTTTCGGTATTTTCCATTGTTTGCAAGTGTTCTCAGCTGAAAAGATAAAAGAATTAAATTGTTATCTGTTGATTATGAAAGTTAGCTGGAAATGTCCATATGAAGATTTTATTTGCAGCAGGATATGGTGTTCCCTCTGAAATATCTTTCCAGTTTCTTTATCTAACATGGTTCAATTACATGGAAAGATCTGAAATGTAGTGTTACTAATAGTACTGAGTCT
This sequence comes from Nipponia nippon, assembly GCF_047370975.1. Lineage (NCBI taxonomy): Eukaryota > Metazoa > Chordata > Aves > Pelecaniformes > Threskiornithidae > Nipponia > Nipponia nippon. The sequence continues at coordinate 70,050,702 of NW_028262336.1, read as the reverse complement.
TCATCATGTGTACTTGCAAAGGAGCAGAAAGGTACAGATTATTAGCAGTGTTACTCAACTATTCGTCATCAATGAAAGCAGAGAAGTGCTTGCAACATCCAAACAACATGGTTAAGGACAGAGAAATATGGGAACAGGTGGGCAAAAGTGAGCAAAAAAATTGTTGCTGAGACGTTACTGTTAAAGCACAAACTGGAAATTCCAGCAAATGGGTGCAGTAGACCTTTATAGGGTAGTCACTTAACCTGGTTATTACCAGTTGTCGTGGTTTAACCCCAGCCGGCAACTAAGCACCACGCAGCTGCTCGCTCACTCCCCCCTTGGTGGGATGGGCGAGAGAATCAGAAGGGTAAAAGGGAGAATACTCGTGGGGTGAGATAAGAACAGTTTAATAATTGAAGTAAAGTAAATTAGAACAGTTAAATAAGCAAAGCAAAAACCGTGCACGCAAGCAAAGCAAAACAAGGAATTCATTCACTGTTTCCCATGGGCGGGCAGGTGTTCAGCCATCCCCAGGAAAGTAGGGCTCCATCACACGTAATGGTTGCTTGGGAAGACAAACGCCATCACACCCAATGTCTGTCTGTCTGTCTGTCTGTCTGTCTGTCCGTCCGTCCGTCCGTCCGTGTCCCGTCCCCCCCGCCTCCCCCTCGTCGCCCCTCCCCCCCTTCCTTCTTCTTCCCCCAGTTTATATACTGGGCATGACGTCATATGGTATGGAATAACCCTTTGGCCAGTCTGGGTCAGCCCCCCCGGCTGTGCTCCCTCCCAGCCCCCCCGTGCACCCGGCAGAGCATCGGAAGCTGAAAAAGTCCTTGACCACTGTGAGCGCCACTTAGCAACTATTTAGCAACAGCTTAGCACTACTTAGCAAGAACCAAAACATCAGTGTATCATCGACATTGTTCTCATCCTAAACCCAAAACACAGTCCCATACCGGCTACCAAGAAGAAAATTAACCCTATCCCAGCTGAAACCAGGACACCAGTCATGAATAACAACATATTTGACTGTACTTGAGAAATTCACTTAGATGAAAACATAAGCAGAGGTAGCTCTGAAGGCAAATCACTGACAGATACGCCTTAGAATATTTCCAAGAAATATTCTCTGTCAGCCCTTTCCATGCACTACTATGGACTTTTTGTCATAAGCAACAGATTTAAAGGATCATATTTCATTTTACTGGGATTTGAGTACGTAAAATATTAGAAGAGCTGTCCTGGGTCATACCACTGGTCGCCCTACCTGAGAGTTATGCTTCTAAGGGTGGTCAGCAACAGTTCCTTAGTAAACAGGGTAAATGTACAAAGTTCATTTCCTTGGAAAATTCTTTAAGCTTGCAGAAGGTAAATAGAAACAGAGTTAGAGCTAGAGAACTACGTTTCATTTCAGGTTTTGAATTAATTCCTTTTGACTCTGTTTCCTGAAAGCAAATATCTGAGGGTTGACACCCCAGCATAGGTGTTTAAAAGGTGTATTTCAAAGCTTGTACTTGGTTATACATGACAATTATTACACTGCTGTATATTTTCATTAACTTTGGTTATCTATTTATCCAGTCAGGCGATATAAGCAATTCTGACTGACTTCTTTTGACCAGTCACAAATATTATAAGCAACATACCCTTTGGATAATTAAATCCAATCTTTTAAGAATGTAAATGAATATTAGTTGAATGAATTTGCATAATGAACACATTTAAGAAAGTTGTGAGCACTAGGCTGTAGCAAAAAAAAACAACACAGCTAAATTCATTGAATAAATTATTCATTGCTTTTTTTCTCTTAATTAGTCATTCAGCTCTGAATGTTACAAGTAACAAGCCTCATGTTTAGCAGTTTTACTTGTACTGGAAAACCAATGAAACTCTTTTTTCACTTCCATGCAGGGTTGCCCTTATGATTCATTGTTAGGTTGTTAATTTCTGCTCTGGTAGTTTACTTATTTTGTGAATAATTTTTCCCGCAGTAGGCAGCAGTTCATCCATTTTATTTAAACCTGTTCTCAGTGTTTCTAGGTGAGTTTTTAGTCCTGTTTCTGCCTGGAAAACAATAGACACAAAGGAGCCACTTGGCTCTTTTCTGGGTAAGCCTAGTTACTCTTGGTGAGAGATATGGCTCTTTCTTGGTGAGAGATATTGTTCTTTTAACTGTAATTGATTGACTTCCTCTATTTATATTATTAAGAAGACCTCTGACAGTGTTATCAGAGTTCTGCCTTTAGAGATTTTTTTCATGTTTTGTTATGTGTCTTTGTAACATAATCTCTACTTGTTTTTCACATTTACGCGAAACATTGTGATTAAACTGAATTTAGCAAAATAGATACTTGAAGAGGTCTCAGGAATCCAATGTGAGTGCCCTGATCACTGGTACTATTGACTGAGCAGAGAGAAGGAGTAGTGTAAACGTTCTTGAGGTTTTGTATTCTTATCTTTCCTTTAGGCTTTTATTAGACCTGGAGGGCCAGTAATGTCTGCCTTTCACTTCCATTCCTGTACTAACTCTCTGCCTCTGCCTTCCCCATATAGGTAAATTCTCTTTTTAACCAGAATTACGACAACATATATGCTAATGTCTGTATTGAAAAATGAAACTATGAAAAAAGAATAAAATTATACTGGCAGCTTAGTGATTTGAGTGAACCATTTAGAGTTTGTAGAGTCAAAATAGGAATCACAAAGATCTTGCAAAATCATGCCTAGGTATCAGAGTCATGCTAAATTTGGAAAGAAATTATAATATGCGAATATTTGGAAAGTCTGCATAGCTTTATTTAAGTGAAAACAAACACTGAAAATTAATTCTTCACTACAAGCTGTAGATCCATTTCAAAAACAGCACCACCTGCTCACCATGAACGCAAAGCCAAGCATAGATTCAAAATAGCAGTAATGTTAAAAATCTTAGATAAAAAGTTCCAGTTACTAAAACACCTTCTTCTTGAATCTCTGTCCCCCAAAGGGTCTTTTATGATTCACATTTAAACTTACAGAAATTTCCTGTCCTGCTTAAAACCTGCATGTTGAGTTTCAGGAAGCTTGTTTTTGGTTTGGCAAGAGCAGGCTCCTTTGGGTCAGTGAGAATAGAATAGAGTCTCTGAAAGGCTTGTCTCAGCCTTCACCACAGAAGAGATTAATGTCCTTCCAGAGTCACTAGACACAAAACTCCCATCAGACAGGTTACTTTAAACATGTGGTCATACATGCTGACTGCAATTTCACTTTTTCACAATCAGCAGCAGTAAAGTCCAGGAAATAACAACATGTTCAAACAGCCCAAAGACCTGCAAATTATACAAATATTCCAGAATGGACTGCATATAAGAAAGGCATCTGAACAGTAGTAAAGATAAATTTAGCTGTCTTCTCTAGCTCCCCTCAATGCAAACAATGGAAACACAGGTCAGTGCCCATTTCCTCCCTACAAGGCTCAGCTCCACAAATAAACATCCCAAAGGTAGAGTAACCACTTAGGAATTTGAAAGCTAATAAAATGTTAAAGTGAAGAAGGGCAATGAACAGCTCTCTGAAAGACAAGTTGATTATCAACATTAGGTCTCCTTTCCTTAGGAAAATGGAAGCAGACTATATCTCTGTCAAGCATTGAGTCTTATAATTTCTGAAGAGAAGTCAAATGCCATTTCTCTTTACTTGTCAAAAGGAAGAAATTATCCTCCCCAGCTACATGTTATTATCCACCATCTGTGTGATAGCTTCTCATAATTACTTACATACAGCATCTTTGATAAGCCTTATTCCTGATAAACAGAAAATAAAATTAACTCTCATACTAGATCAGTCACTGAGAAGACTTGGAATAAATATAGTAGAGCTTTAATTTTTCTCTTTCAGAAACCTGACAAGACAGCTGCTGAAACACACACTTAGAAATCTTTGTTTAGAAGAAATTCTAAATGAAGCTACAGCCTTTGAAGACTCAATGTGCTGCATGGTCAATTAGAAGGAAACATTCAGTTATTTGCTTTAAAAAATGAATCAACAGCTAAAAGAATATAAGATAATGCAGAGTTATATGATAGTCAGGGTTGTTTGCTTTCTTTTTTGTCATTGAATTTTAAAATCTACACCTGGGTTAGGCACTAGTAATGCATACAAGACAGTTTATTTCAAACAAAAATTGGGTTTTTTTTGTTTTTACTAATTCTATACATTTGTTTCACCATACTTTACCTTTAGAAGGTTAAGCCTTCTGCTGACAGATAAATTATTACTCTATTAATGATTTATTGATGTTACAATCATGACTGAAAAAAGCTGATAACCCATGCTTTCCTGAATGGAATTGATTTGAATAAAGAAAGAAAATGGTATGTTCCTTGAAGCATACCAGAAATGGTTTCATAGCTCCACTGATTGGCTTATTGTGCAAATGTATCATTTACTGTGAGAAGGACTGAATCTTGTTCCCCCCACAAAAAAATTGGAAGTTATAATGATATTTTATATACATTACAGCCATTCAACACTCTATTGAGGATTAACCAATTAGGCTAATTGTTTATTTAGTCTTCAATTTTGGACCTGATGTTTTAAGTATAGTCCCTTCATCATTCATTTTAAACCAATATCTTTATTAACTGACATTTCTTTTTCTCTGATGCCTGTCATTTTTGCACTGAAACTTTACTATTGACTTCAAGTATCAGGGATCTGGCAATATAATCTAAGTAATTTGAAGTAGAAGTGATTTAAACCAGACACTGAATTAAATCTGCAAATAATCAGGCAGAATGTAAAATTATAGGTGAACAGTTGTTTTATCCATATAGATTCTTTTAAAGGAGCAGAATTTTATCTCATCAATAACATTAGGCTGAAAATAGTCTTCAAGTAAAATATAGAGGAATACATAAAATCTAAACACTTTTTTTTGTCCTCATGGCAAGACTACTTGTTCTGTGATTTAGGACTGTTAATTTTTCTGAGCCTCAGGGAAAAATTTAGAACCTAGTGAGAGAAGTTCAAGAATGAATTCTTTTTGAATTTTAATCTTAATTACAAAAAATGTGATTGCCTTTTTATTGATATCCATTTGTTCTTACTCTCCAGGAAAAGCATAATGAACGAATTCATTTACATGAATGTTAAAAAAAAATCATTTCAGCAAATATTAGAGAGCACTTGTAGAAAGTGAATGTAAAACTATCAAGTATGAATAGCTACACTGGAATTTAAAAGTTATACTAATCAAAAAAAGGATTGAAAAGGAGAGTGTGTTACTTATGAATTTAGTGTAGCTATATGTAGTAAAGATAAGGGCTGGCAACCGGAAGATCACGCGATGTACGGAAAGAGTTAAGGGTTAACCCTCCCTTGTCTCCACCCCTTATAACATAACACGCCTATTGCTGAGAGTATAAAAGTAAACTACTGCACAATAAACGAGGAAGCTGAACACCCACACTGTGTGTGCTGACTGTTCCTTCCCCAGCCCAGGTCAGCTGGAGATCCACCGGTATAACCTTGATATGTAACGAACGTTACAGCTATATTCAGGGTAGAGAAATGATTCAGACAATCTAAAGACCTTCTCCCAGTCCAATACATCATGCAAATATGTGACTATCATCTAAAACGCATATTTGTAGTGTAACATGTGTCTGTTGAATATGTTACATTTCTTTCCCTGCAGACTAGTAAAATGGTACAAGACCAAGTGTACTGGTTTTGGCTGGGATAGAGTTAATTTTCTTCATAATGGCTTGTATGGTGCCATGTTTTGAATTTGTGATGAAAACAATGTTGATAAAATAGGGATGTTTTAGCTATTGCTGACCAGTGCTTGCACAGCATGAAGGCTTTTTCTGCTTCTCACACCACCACACCAGCAAGTAGGCTGGGGGTGCACAAGAAGTCGGGAAAGGACACAGCTGGGACAGCTGACCCCAACTGACCAAAGGGATATCCCATACCATATGATATCATGCTTGGCATATAAAGCTGGAGGAAGAAGAAGGAAGCGAGGGACGTTCAGAGTGATGGCATTTGTCTTCCCAAGTGACCGTTACGCGTGATGAAGCCTTGCTTTCCTGGAGATGGCTGAACACCTGCCTGCTGGTAGGAAGCAGTGAATGAATTCCTTGTTTTGCTTTGCTTTGCTTTGCTTGCATAAGCGGATTTTGCTTTACCTTTGTCTTTGTCTCAACCCACAGGTAGTCTCACTTTTGCCCATCCAATTCTCTCCCCCATCCCACTGGGTAGGAGGTGAGCAAGCGGCTGGGTGGGGCTGAGCTACCTGCCAGGGTTAAACCATGACACAAAGTTGCAGAGGATCAGAACCTACAACATCACTGCCTGCTTTCACAGGTATTCAGGGCAATTTTTTTTTTTTTAAATTAGTTTTCTAGGTAATATTTTTGCTGGCATAGAAAAACATAAAAAAAAATGAACAGGAATTCTTAGCATTGTCCTTTTACATAAAGAATAGTTTTTAAATGTAAATATTACTTTATCACAACAAGTTTACCAGGACAACTGGCACTGCTAGCTAAGAAAAAGCAGCTATTTGGAAGGTATGAGTGCTTCTTTTTCTCTATCATCATACAATTTAAGAATTTATTTCCTTTTGACATCTATATTGTCTCATCCTTGAAAAAGTTTAAGAAAAAAGGTAAAAACAGAAGAGCTAAAATAAATCCTGCTTATTAACTAAAATGTATCTTAACTGCACTTTAATAATAAAAGTTCATTGATTAACTCTGTTAAGTATATGTATAAAGGTTTGTCAACACTTACAACCCACATTTCTTAAGAATGTAAATAATGGTATATAAACTATCACACACACATTATCGATATTCTAACGTCAATATTCTGTGGCATGTTGAAAAACTTTATAGACTGTCCTTAGATCTTGGAGAGGATGACACAAATAGTGTACATTACACAGAAACTTAAGAGGTCTGTAATGCCCAAAATAAATATATTAATCAAGAGTTGATGCAATGAACAGTTAATATCTTTTTCTTTAACTACTTACCTACTAAACTTTACAAAGAGTCTCTTTAAATGAAGGAGTTCCTCAAAAAAGAACTAATCAACTAATAAATTAATTTCACCAAATTAAAAAGTCTTCTTGAATTTCACTTAACAGTTTTCTTGGATTTAACTAAGAACAGTCCAGAAAATACTTGGCCTCTCAGGGGAAAAAAAAAAAAGTGTGTGCGTGCTTGTTTTATCAAGCTGATTTACTGATACAGAAGGCTACTGACCTTCTGTTCAGAGACTTTCATAAATCAATAATTCAAACTGAATTATTTGAATAATATTATTCACCTTTGGTCAGACCTGTATCATGGTGATATGTGAGGGCCTGGAGATTGTACAAAATAGAAAAAAGACTACAATGAATCTTATTACAAAGACTTGACTGCCATGTCAATGGAAACAATAAAAACACAGTTTGCTGTGCTCCAGAATATATGCTAGCAGACAATTTAAGAAGGAATTAATGAACTTACTAATGCATAACTTGTCTATGGCCTGGTATCATAGAACCATAGAATCATAGAATGGCTTGGGCTGGAAGGGACCTTAAAGATCATCTAACTCCAATCCCCCTGCCATGGGCAGGGATGCCACCCACTAGACCAGCTTGCTCAGGGCCCCATCCAACCTGGCCTTGAACACTGCCAGGGACGGGGCGTCCACAGCCTCTCTGGGCAACCTGCTCCCGTGCCTCACCACCCTCTGAGTAAAGAATTTTTTCATAACATCTAATCTAAATCTCCCCTCTTTCAGTTTGAAACCATTCCCCCTTGTCCTATCGCTATCTGCTCTTATAAAGAGTCTCTGCCCCTCTTTTATATAAGCCCCTTTAAGTATTGGAAGGCCACTATAAGGTCTCCCCAGAGCCTTCTCTTCTCCAGGCTGAACAAACCGAACTCTCTCAGCCTGTCTTCATAGCAGAGGTGCTGCAGCCCTCTGATCATCTTTGTGGTATCACCTGCCTAACCTTCTTCTACAAGTTTGTTCATGAGGGATTTGGATTAAATGAGTCTTAGTCATGCTAATTCTACCCAAGGATGTTTTGCAAACTGATAGTGAGGTCTAGGTATAAGTCACAGAAGCATGAGGCAGCATTTAGGTACAAGGCACCAGTCTAGATTATCTTTTAAAAGCTTCCTTCCCCCACCCTCCCCCTTAAATATTCAGTGAAAATACTAAAAAAATATAGAGATGAATTTTTTTCTAAAGAAATATCTGAGAATGAAATAGACTGGAGTAGATACAAGTAGACGGAAGGAGAAGGGCTAAGTATATAAGGAGCAACTCCTTTCCTGCCCTCATTGTATCTGCTATATGAGCATGTAGTATTTGCTAAGACTTGAAAACAAAGCTCAACAGCATACTTGAAACAGGAGAGACAATAATCATCATCATCATCATCATCATCATCATCATCATTATCATGTATATTGGGGGGGCACAAGAAAAATATAAAATAATTAATTCCCTTCATCTTTTTTATGTGGAGATTTCCTTTCTCTAATATGTTGACTCCATGGAGGCTCAGAACTGAAAACTGTACAACATAAAGACATAGAGTCCCATTTAAACTGTCCAAGCTTGGCATGTCCACATGCTTTCTCATCTTGATCTTACCCTGGAATATAAATTTTAACATTAAATAAAGAAATTATGAGGAAGGGAGCTAATGAAGTTAGTTTTCAACTGGCAATCACAGATTTAGCAACTAGCTCAACATGCTTTTGAATTTAACTTCCAGGAAAAGGAAATGCTTTCTATAAACACATGTTCTACACAGAACTGACCTGATCTATTTATGGAGAATATATCCAGACTGGCCACCTGTACTCTGTGTCTGCCAACATGTTCAGAATAATAGGGCTCAAGTTTGCAGTGACTTATTCTTGATGAAGCAGCACAAATGGATTAGGACATTATCATCATTTATATTTCAAAAAAACCCCTCTAATAATGTTAACATAGGTAAGCAGCCACAATAACCGATGGAAAAAACCCCACATATGGACAATTCAGAAATGCAGAAGTTGTTTCTCTTTCATAAGTTCTCATTCAGATAATGTGTACTGTGAAACACAGCCTGAACACATTTACTTGAACTCATGCTAGCTCTGAAGTAGGAAAAAAACAAATCAAACCAAACCAAACCAAACCAGTTTAATGGACTTAATATAGAGAGAAATGATGCAAAAAAGTGTTGACTTTCAGCTTTCCCATAATTTTTTGCATCCAGTGTGTCTTCCTTTGTTGACTGTATGTTTGTTCCAGCCTCGAATGAAACAATATTTATTTAGTGTAAAATATTGGCATTATGCCATTATCTACACACAAAAAATATGTCAATCTATGTAACTCAGTACTAAAATCTGTACAGAAAGGTTTCTTCTATTTAAAAAGTAGTTTATTTCAGTTTCCTATGACCTTTTTTTTACAGGAGTTAAAACAAAATTCCTTTTCAATAAATCAGTTTTAAATTGAAATAAACATGCATATACAAAGAGCTGTAGGATTTAAAAAAAAATCATTTGAAAACTTTAGGTAAACAGGTACAAGTTAGTGCACAGACAAATCTTGATTTATCTAGTACAAGACTAAACTCAGTTCAGCAAGACAAGCAATTCCAATTCTTTGGTAAAAGCGATCAACTTTTATATACATTTACCAGGATACAGAAGTGTTCCTCCATATTTTAGAAGAACATTTGACTTGAAGAGGAAACTACGCATATCTTAGAGTGGGGAACCTTAAACTGTCGACTTAGTAGAGTCTGCAAAAGATAATTAAAGGAAATCTGGTTTTAGAACAATATACTACATTGACTGTAAAAAACTAGATTGAATTTCCCAAATAATTTTAGCTGAAGTGAAAAAAAAAGAAGACAAAAAACCCCCAAAACCAAACCCAAACCCCCTAGGTTTTACGTACTACTGGTAACTTCTTTTCTCTTGTGTTTTGAGCTTTAAATCTAATTGGGGATAGCCAAGTTTGAGTCCCAGATAAATCTAAAGGGATTATATCTCCCACCTTTCACAAAAGATGATTTTACATCTGATTATAGGATCTCAGAGAGATCCTGTCCCTATTTCTATAATGATGTTCTTTCTGTTTTGTAAAGGATACTGCACCGACAGAAGTTTTGACCTGTCTGTGCACTCACCAGCAATTTAAAAGTCATTAATTTGCTATTGTTTTGTCTCAGTAACCACGTAATTTTTTTTTCAAAGTGATACCAGCATTAATAGAAAATAGAAAATAATAAGCATACAGAGCGCATGATACCCAACGGCCTCATGAGTCAGAGAAAGAATAACCTTTAACTTGATTTGAAATGGCCTAATACATGGCCTAAGTACCCATGATAGATTTTTAAGGAAGTGATTTCTTGTTGATGCCTATCATTTTGTATAAAACAAATATTGAGAGAGGCAAGAAAGAACTGTTGGAGGAACAGAGGGAGAAAATACAGGAACAAAACCAGCTGACTCTCCTGTTCATTGCAAGTATCTGTTTCACAGGGAATGAAAAATCATGGTTTTCCACAACCTGTTTCTATTAATCAGCCAGGCTCAATAGCCAGGATGGAGAGGTGTTTTCCTTGTAATATCTCATAACATGATAGTTAGGGCACACTCTTAGAATACAGTTCAAAAAATTCCTTGTTTAGGAACTGATGTAAAATCTTCTACAACTGAGACTAATTAATAAGGTCACTGAGTAAAACCAGTCTAAATCACTTTTTGAAATTAACCCTGTGCTTCGTTTGCTTTTGTCACAGATGCCACAGATAAAGTATTTTTTAAAATGGAATTATTAAAAATAATAATAATTTTGGCTTGATCAAAGATGTTTGTTTGCTTTGTTGCTGATGTTTTTGTTCAGCAGCAGATGTGTGTGCAGCATTACTACATGGCTGAAGTCTGAATAACTTGTCGGAGTAGCTAGAACAGGTTTAAGGAACTTGGGTGGTCGAAGTTTTAGACATTCACTAAGTATTGTTTATTTATGCCCCTGGGACAAACTTCTTATTTCATTTCTCATAAATTTGTGCATTACCTTCTGAACAGAATGACTTAGCTACACAGTTTATATCTTTTATTAATAACTGTCCTAGAAACATAAACATAATAAATTAGTTTGCTACTCCAATCGTCCTCAGCTACAAGCTGGATATTGAAAGGAAAATAATCCAGTGCCCGTAGGACTTCTTTTATAAATGTAAGGATCAGTCAGTGCCCTAAAAATGAGTGTTGTTTGTTCTCTATTTCTAGTCAGCTAGATATAACTTAGCTGGCAGTCAGGTATGGGTTTTTCTGGAATAGAAGACTGTATCAATCTATGGCATATATAGCCAACAGTTAGGTCAGTATCATTAGTTCTTTTTGGGGTTGGGTTTTTTGGGGGGGATTGGGATTTTTTTGATTGTTTAAATCAGAACTCAGAGATCTTTAAAAAAGAATCAGGCTGGGGATGCACTGAGTGGACAGCAGCTCTGGGGAACTGGCCCTGGGAGCAGTGAGCTGGGCAGGACCCAGCAGCAAACCCTGGCAGGAAAGATGGCCAGCAGCATCTGGGGCTGCATCAGCAGGAGATCAAAGAAAATTTTGATCCCCCTCCACCCAGCACTCACACATACTATGTCCAGTTTGGAGCCCCCCAGTACAGGAAACACATCAACATGCTGTAGTAAGCTCAGTGGAAAACCACCGACATGACCAGGCTGGAGTAGTTGCCCCATCAGGAGACGCTGGGACAGTGGGACTTGTACAGGCTGGTGCAGAGATGGCTTCAGGGCATCTCACAGCTACTGCCCAATGTGGGGAGGGGACTGTGAGGACACAGCTTCATTCTTCACAGTGGTTCATTGTGACAAGGTGAGGGACAACAGGCATAAATCAAAACAAGAGAGGTTCAGGCTGGATACGAGAAGAAACTTTTCTCGCAAGGACAGTTAAGCACAGAGACACATTGCCTGGAGAGTTCATACTGGCTCCATCCTTGGATGTTTTCAGAACCCAACTGGATAAAGTCCTCAAGATCTGGTCTCACCATGCTGTTAGCAGGAGGTTGGATCCAACCTGAATTATGCTATGCTCCTAATGAAAGAATACATATGTGAGCACTGACTATCCTAGAATATGTAGACAGACCTTAGATTAAACTGAGTTGTTTTTATCATTTCCATAAATTTTAATTATTTCTTGTATTCACCAGTTAAAAGGAACCCTAATTCAACTGATGATTGTATCTATCTCTTGAATTTCTACTTGTAAGACTCCTTAAATATCTTAAACAGTGATTCTTTAATGAAAATTGTACAAGCCATTCCTACAGGTCCTGATTCAGGACCCACAACCTGCAGCTGCCATAGGAGCTAGTGTTAATGATCTATGGTATTCTCTCTCTTACTTATTTTCTCTTTGGCACCATGAATTCTTCATCTTGTCTTGGAGTTAAACCATGCAAAAGTATTGTTTGCTATATAAAGTTCTACTGTTTTAATGTTTTTATACTGGAGTTTGGGTATTCAAAGATAATCTCTAACAGGCCATTTTATCTATATCATTGCAAAACCCCAGAGTGATTGTTGTCCAGTGAAAGTTTACCTAGAAAAGTCGCTTGCTTAAAGGCAAGCGGTTCTTACTAAACTTTATAAGTTGGCTCTAAATCTACCTTTATTGCCTTCTTCCTAACAGATGTTGCCATCTTCAAAGGTTGGAATTAGCATAAGTATGTGCAATGTAAAAAAACCAACCAACAAGATACAAGTAGATATATTTCTTATTGACAAAGAAATTATTGTATCATAACTTGTATATAAGAATGCAGAAATCTTTATTAAGATATAGAAAACTCATATGCCTGTACAGCTAATTTTCAAGCCACTATTTACCTCTAGAAAATGTTTTCAGTTGTTACCTAGTTTTTAAATTAAATTAAGTTCAGTTAAGATTAGTCAGGGCACCTAAAATATGGACAGACAACCTGATTTTGTAGGGAACTTTTGTAAGGATTTTGTTCCACCGAAAGCCTTTTTATGATAGACTGATCTGAACCACCTATTAATACATTTTGAAGAAAGAGACCTCCAATATAATACTGCTTATCTTTTTCATTTGTGGTGGTTAAGGCACAAATGAGTGGAATGTAATAAGAGACTTGTTAAATGTTTGAAGCAAAAATCTACACTGTAATATTGCTGCAAAATTTAAATTGGCTGTAAGTTTCGCTTAAGGGCAGGGAGTTTAAGGAACATCTGGAGATTCTGAAATAACCTGCCTTCATTTACGTTATTTAAGTTGTAAAATCATATTCAATCTTGACCCACTCAGGAAATCTAACATAAACGTCCCGCTGATTTTGACAGTCATACAGCAAAAACACCCTCTAATGAGCATTTAATAGTCACCAAAAGTTCTGCATTAAGTACAAAGCCCTTTTGATTACTTATTCCACTAATTTAAAGTAAATGCTTTTACAGATGGCATCTGTTAGGACGCAGAGCGTGTGCTGCATTTATATGTAGTCATTGAAAATAAATTCCAGCTTTGGTATAAGGATCGTACAAAAAAGATCAAACATGAAACACTGAGTAAGCTCTTCATAAAAGCTTACCCAATATCAGAATACAATACTCAAAGTATATGAAGTAATTTAGAAAGACTTTGGCAAATTAGCACCTAAAGAAAAATGACTGAGACAAAGTAATTGAGCTATTCCATTTTGTTTATCATCTTCCCTAGGGTGCAACAATATTATATTTCACTATCCCTTCAAACTGTATTACCTTATGAATAAAGGAGAAAAAAAACCCCACACTTTTAGTTACTGGAGATTAATAGGAGAAAAATAATGGCTCTGATTTAAATAAGAAAAAAAAAAGAAAAGAAAACTAAAGCAGTTGTCTACTTTTTTGAAGAAGGATATGGGGAAACATTCATTTATTTTTGTGCCATCACCAAGAATTTCATCAACAAAAGTCATGCCAAAACATGCATTCAAAAGTGTGCAAATTAAGAGCGATTTTTGTCAGTCTACAAACATTTCCCCAATGATCAACTATTTAATAGTCTGATATGTTTGTAAAGAAACATCTTCTGCATATTTTAGAATCCTGACATGTTGAGGGCATATTGATAAATAAAAAACCCAATATTTTTAAAGAAAATGTCAGTTAATTTAAATGCAAATTATGTAGCTGTGTTTTATGGTTATTTCCAATAGTTGCTGTTAAAACTTTTATGATTACTTCTTACAAGCTATTAGCATCACCACAGTGTGTGTGCTGTCACACAGAATGTACCAAGTGAATATTAATTTCAGAGTAAAATTACAAAAATTTTAAGGAAAAACTTTGTAATAGAATATCAAGTTCCTCCAAGCACTCAACAAAAAAAAAAATTGTGATTCAATCATTAGTTGAGTCAAACACCTAAAGTTCAAGAATCATCATCATAATCGTGATGTCCCTGTGTTCCAACATGCAGAGCTGTGGTTCTTGGCCTTGTCTCAACTCTGAGGAAAGTGTACTATATGGTACATTCCATGACCTTTTACACCTGTTCACCAGACTGGACATTATCCCACCTTTGTCCCTTACTGTGTACCTAAAGTTGCTTTTAGTGAAAATAGGAGCATTGAGAAATGTGCATTTGTTTGTTTGTGTGTGTGCATGTGTAATACATAAACAAAGTTGATCGAGTTTAATACCAATAGACAGTCAGGAAACAATCAAGATTCCCACCTGAACCCAGGACACAAGAATAGTCAGTCTCAATAATTTGGATGAGAGATGTGTTTCTTTTCCCTGCTTTCAATAAAACTACCTCTCCTAGAATGCCAAAAAATAAGAAGAAATTATATTGTTATATTCAGATAGCAGTTACTGCTCCAGTCTTTATCTGTAATTTTTGTCTTGTTGTAATTAGTATTAATTATTTGTAAAATAACCCATATTAACTACTACAATTAAAAGTGCAGTTACAGACAACTCCAGAAATGATTGTTCTAGGACATTGTTATACGTTCATTGTGACAACAGAGCCAGGTAATCAGCCAGACCAAGTTAACACAAGAGGAACATTTCTTGCATTCTTAAGAAGGATGTTCTTTCCCATGAAATTTATTTACTGTGGGATGTGGGAGGCAATATTACTGTGGGATGAGGGAGATACAAGGGAGGAAGAAGATGTTGGTTTTTCTTTCTCATAAAGGTGAGCAACGGCAGTGAAGGAGCTGATGAGCACATGAAAGAGCACCCTTATAAAGAAAATTTAACAGACAACAACAGCCTATATTTAATTAAATTTCTAACCAGTATGCCTGTAATAAGATCCTGAAAAAGCTACATCTTCTGGGAACAAAATGGTAACTCACTGCCCTTCCCAAGTCTATGCTTGGTCTTTATCAGTTTCATTTTGCTAGAACTGTTTCAGAGGTAAGAGAGTAATGAACTTTTAATCCCTGCAGACTACAGCCTATATTTATTTTTCCATCTCTGCGGAACAATAACTTTCATGGAACAGGTACATACCACAGGAACCCCATATTTGTGATCTGGTTTTATTTCAATTACCTTTTTGTAAGATGACAGGTTCAACCCAAGATATTAGTAACAGAAGACCCAGGATATACAGCAATGTAAACTAAGGACATACAGCCAGAATTTCTCGTGGAGAGAGGAGCCCACACTGGAGCAGGTTTGCTGATAGGACTTTTGATCCCTTGGAGGACCCATGCTGGAGCAGTCTGTTCCTGAAGGACTGCACCCCATGGAAAGGACCCACGCTGGAGCAGTTTGTGAAGAACTGCAGCCTGTAGGAAGGACCCATACTGGAGAAATTAATGAAGGACTGTCTCCCATGGGAGAGACCTCATGCTGGAGCAGGGGAAGAATGTGAGGAGTCCTTCCCCTGAGGAGGAAGGAACGGCAGAGACAACGTGTGATGGACTGACCGCAACCCTCATTCCCCATCCGCGTGTGCTGCTTTTGGGGAGGATGTAGAGACATCGGGAGTAAAGTTGAGCCCAGGAAGAAGGGAGAGGTGGGGGGAAGGTGTTTTAAGATTTAGATTTTATTTTCTCATTATCCTACTCTGATTTGATTGGTAATAAATCAAACTAATTTCCCCAAGTTGAGTCTATTTTGCCCATGAGGGTAATTAGTGAATGATCTCTCCCTGTCCTTATCTCGACCCATGAGCTTTTTGTTATATTTGCTCTCCCCTGTCCAGCTGAGGAGGGGAGTGACAGAGTGGCTTTGGTGAGCACCTGGCGTTCAGCCAGGGTGAACCCACCACACACTCAGATAGGGTATTAAGAGCAAGCAGAAAGTCTATGTGGAATAGAAAACAACACTGACTAGAAAATAAAAATACAGTCCTAGATATCAGGACATATAGGAATAAAATGGGTATTACTAAAAAGTCGAGCCAGTTCAGCCCTGAAGAGAAAATTAATAGAAATTATAAAAGTTGGCTGAAAATGAGCCAGCAGTGTGCTCAGGTGGCCAAGAGGGCCAATGGCATCCTAGCTTGTATCAGGAATAGTGTGGCCAGCAGGACCAGGGAGGTGATAGTGCCCCTGTACTCAGCACTGGTGAGGCTGCACCTTGAATACTGTGTTCAGTTTTGGGCCCCTCACTACAAGAAGGACATTGAGGTGCTGGAGCATGTCCAAAGAAGAGCAATGAAGCTGGTGAAGGGTCTAGAGCACAAGTCTTACAAGGAGAGGCTGAGGGAGCTGCGATTGTTTAGTGTGGAGAAGAGGAGGCTGAGAGGAGGCCTTGTCACTCTCTACAACTATCTGAAAGGTAGTAGTGAGGTGGGTGTCAGTCTCTTCTCCCAAGTAACAAGAGATAGGACAAGAGGAAATGGCCTCAAGTCACGCCAGGGGAGATTTAGGTTGGATACGAGGAAAAACTTCTTCACTGTAAGGGTAATCAGTCACTGGAACAGGCTGCCTAGGGAAGTGGTTGAGTCTCCACCCCTGGAGGTATTTAGAAGACGGGGAAATGTGGTGCTTAGGGACATGGTTTAGTGGTGGACTTGGCAGTGTTAGGTTAATGGTTGGTCTCGATGATCTTAAAGGTCTTTTCCAACCTAAACAATTCTATGTTTGTATGATTCTATGATTCTTTGCTATATAACTAGCATATTTACATATCTGAAACTTAGACATTCAAATCTGAGGTGATCTGTCTATGCTCCATGGTAAGCAAAGAAGAGATACAGGATCTTTGGATGATGAATCATCTTATCCTAAGACAGGTGTATAGGGCAGGTCAGTTGAAAAAATGAGATCAAGGTGAGATGAAAAAACTGGGACCTGCATGTTATTGCAAAAAGCAAGTCATAGTTTATCATAGTTAAGACTGGAGTTGGAGTTTTGGGTGCTGTATTACATCAAGGGCTGAGGTGATGTATTACAATTGTCAAACTGGTGATGGTGTAGAGGAAAGCAAAACAATGCAGAAAGCAAACTCAAGTTGGCTAACCTAAAAAATAGAAGACTAAGATAAGATCACACACACACAAATAAAAGATTCCTCGAAGGCAAAAGGAAATAGTTGTTCCTTTGAGTCCATAAAAGACAAGACTTGGTGATGAACCTACACTGAAAAGCAGAAAATTCAGGCTTGAACTGTGAAACATTTTCTTATAGTTTAAGTAGCGATGTGCTAGAATAGATTGCCTACAGAAGTTGTGGAATTTTGAAGAAGAGATGGGGAAAATACCTAACAACATAGCTGCTCTTTGTTAGAGGCAGCAGATGGACTAGATGCCTTCTTGAGATCCTTTACAGACAACGTGACTTGAAGAGAAAGTATGATGGCAAGATGACTGAGCCTCACAGTATGATGCAGTCATATGAAAGGTAATTTTTGTGCTGTTTTTTCTCAGTGAGACAGGTAAAAATTGCTTACTCGATCCCACTGGTTGGACGTCACCTGGAGCATTATGGACAGGTCAGTCGCTGGTGTTCCAGAATGGTTATATGAAATGGAAACAAGACAAAGAAGCCCTACTAAGATCCTGGCACAGTAAGGGAGACTAAAGGTACACCTGCCTAGAAGGGCAGAGATGTTTGGTTTGCACTTACTTTCAATTGACTAGAAGCGACCCAGCTCTAATCTGGAAACTATTTAGCCCAATTGTGTGGCTCTGTACAATACTAAGAAGACGTTCTTCCACTTGCTTGCACTTGTCTCTAGACATACTCTAAATGACTTATTTAGTCTAGGAAAATGAAAGTTAAGTAGAAAAATTGTTTTTTGTATAAACACATCAACAGTACAAATAGCAAAAGAGGACCAGAACAGCTTAAACTAAGAAACAACACTGGACTGACAATAAATGTTGTAAAGTACCACTAAGAATAATTTGATTGAAAGTGCAAGGTATTTATCCATCAAAAATGTGCAGAATCGCCTTTCATTAAAGCAGGACAGGTAAAACTGTTCTTCCTCCAGTACTTCAGCTGTTTTCAAGATAGAATTTTATCAAGTTTTGAGTGAGGTAGTGTAACATAACTGCCTGAAATAGTGGGGGCTGAGCTTGATATCCATAGAAGTCCATTTTAGTTCTATGTGTGTGCATTTCAGTTCATTTCAGTTCATTCACACAATCACGTGTGTGCATTTCACTTCTTCTATGTACACTTTTAACCCTCTTAAGCTTAAATTTAACGTGTTTCCTTCTGTAACGGCCTAAAGGGTTACTCAGTCTATGGGTGTACAGAGGTTGTGACTGTGGCTTCATAGGATTCTGTAATACACAAGGACATGGAACCTTTATCCTCTAAATTTCACTACTTTGTTACAGATTACCACCAATACTACAAAAATCACCACTAGCAAGTATGCCTATGATTAATAAAGTGCGCATATATATATGTATCTCTCAAGTTATTACAAATTATTGTCAGCAGTCAATATTATAACAATGATCAATTATAACAGCACTCAATAGCAGCAATCAAGTATATGTATAATATTACAGGTTACTACAAAACTATCACTAGTGAAGCAAACATTAATAATATAGCAGCAGATATACTTATGATAGATTACTTACATATATATATTGCACCAAGCACATTAGACAGAACTGAGAAGGGGGACAAATTGTCCCAGAAGGGGACCCAACCATCCCATAAGTGAGAGAACAAACTGAACTGGCCCCAGGAATGGGCCCAAAAGGGGACCAAGAGAATAACAGACTGTCTCAATTTGAAGATGATCCACATCATGGAGTTTGGAGTCAGCCAGGTGTCCCAGGTGAGAGTCCAAGATCTTGTAGAAAGTTCATGCAGACCTGTTTAGGAAAAGGAAAAGTATGCAGCACAGGAATTTCTCAGAGAGAGAAGCTCCATTTTGGACAAAAATTAAATCATTTTATAGAGGCATAAGAGGGCATAAGACACCACCACTTCAAGCAGCCAATAGATGCTCTTAATTTCTATTTTTCACCTGTAACAGCCAATAGATGATGATGCTCTCTGTTCTCTCAGACCATTTTTTTTCCTCTGTTTTACTGGTCTTGCAATTAGAACAGCTAACAACAATTACCAATTCTTACTTTCTCAGAATGTTTTCCCCTTTTTCCAGACTATTTTTCACCTTGATTTTATGCTTATTGATGGTATTTAAGGATGTCTTCAGTTTCTAGGTACCCAGGTATACTTCAAAGATACCAGTTGCACTTCTCAAGGATGCTTCTGGTTCCCAAGCCTAGTTCCCAGGCTAACGTTTCCCAAGCTGCCAGGCATTTTCTCTGTCAGTACTTCAGCAGACATTTCTTTCTATTCAGTAATTTTCCCTTCTAACCAGGTTGCCTTTCTGGCTGCTTACATCACCTCCATAACAAAATATCCTGTGGTTAATAGCATCTTTGTCAGATGAAGTAATAGGATTAAGAAATATATAAATATCATTCATATGTTGGATATTTATCAACCTGCAGTAAATTGTGTTTCCTTCAAGCTTCTTTATATTGGTGATTCACATGTTCTACCTTGTATATGAGTCAGAAGAAGGCATGGATCCCAAGTGCCTTAAGTGCCGGACAATTAAGGGAAATAATTTGTTTACAAAAAGGAAAAAAAAGATGTTATTAAAAAAAAAAAAAAGGCTTTAGAAACACTTACAGTCAGAAAAAAGTTCTGTAATCTGTACCTTCAACACATAGAAAATCCTCTGTACAAGATGCAGAGGGCTTTCTTCCCATTCAAGAAATCTAGGAGCACCACTACTCACTTTGATGTTTGCTTTGGATTCTCTCATTAAACTCTTACTATGCAATATCCACTGTACGGAGAGTCTAGTGAGTTAAATAATTAATTTCTAGTTCTTACTCTCCAAATGCAATTTTTGCATTCGTAGAAACCATCTTTCCAATTGGCTAAGCCTCCTTTGAAAATAGGACTTAAACTTCTTACATTTAAAGCATAAGCTTTATTAGAATTAATTTACTGTATAGAATTAAACATTCCCATTAAATACTCTAGCAAAGTTACACTAGCTAACAGCTGTTACAGATTTCAGAATATACTGTAACACGGAAAATACTATAAAGTATTAAGCAAATTTGAAATAGTAAATTGAAATATGCAAATACACAACTTGTTAGTCAAAGACATCATGCTCATGAAACTCAGGTGTCCCAAACCAGAAACCTCTTGGAATTTCATTTAATAAAATAAACATTACATCCTTTTAGTAGCCTGTACATGATCATAGAATCATAGAATAATAGAATCATTTAGGTTGGATAAGACCTTTAAGATCATTGAGTTGAACTGTAAACCTAACACTGCCAAGTCCACCACTAAATCATGTCCCTAAGTGCTACATCTACCTGTCTTTCAAGTACCTCCAGGGACAGTGACTCAACCACTTCCCTGGGCAGCCTGTTCCAATGTTTGATAACCCTTTCAGTGAAGACAGTATCTTAAAAATCAGTAAAGATTATTTTTAATAATCCCAAATCATAAAAATAATTTTTCATTCATTTTGAGGTTTATCATTCAGATATATCACATAGATGGTCTGAAAAATTACTCCAAGATTTCTTGTATTACCACTGGCATATATCATTTCTTAAAATAATTTAAATGGGAATGAAGTACTATACACCAATAAAGATTGATATGAACTTTAGGAAAAAAAGCCTGCCATATTACAGCATGCATGCACATACAACTGTAACTGAAAAAGAATATAGAAGTGAAACAATGAACAAATTCTTTAAGTAAGACATTTTCACTGGTGAGTACTGAAGTACCCCTACTTCTTAGTGGTAGAGCAATTCAATGTATGTGACAGTTGCAAATAGCTGTCACGGTCTTATTTCTTTCTGTATATTAACAATCCTTTCAGACTTGTTTGAGAAATCACGTCCTGTTACAGTGAGAAAGACTCAGAGACACTCAGCAGCTTACGAAAAAAGTGGTGCAAAATTTTATCTTGAGTACAAACTTTAATGATGATTCCTTTTAAATTTAGAAAGAAAAAAAGTGAATTAAGAAAATATATATACGGAAGTGGAACACAAATTTGGAGGAATACGTACTGTGGGGAGAAAAAAATATTTCCAGTGAAGAAAGGGTTCTTCAAATAAATTCGAAACAAGCTGGAAATTTGGCTGTGTAGGAATACATAAGGAAAAGGAACCACAGGAGGGCATTTGTAATCAGGAAGTAATTTTAGTTTTAATGAGGGGAAGCAGTAGAAAAGACAGGTCTTTAAGTCACCACCTGGAGGACTTTAAAGGAAAAGGAAAGCTCAGAAAAGACATACCAGCTTAATTTTTTAATGGGATTTTTTTTTTTCTTTTGAGAAAACAGTGAGGCTGCATAGTAATCTGAGGGGCAATAAAGCATGAGGCACTTACTGTGAAATCCAAGAAATTACCTATGTAAGAGATTATATGATTGAAGAAAGGCTGTGATCAGAAAAGGCTACCGAAGTCAAGAACTGTAAGGAGGATAGAAGACTAATGATGATGACATCCATCGCTAATCCACATTAAATCAGTCTTATTAGAAGTAGCACTTTTAGTCAAATACTTATAGCAAGAAGAGACATTCACCATGGGAGAAAGGGAAGGTAAGGATGGCATAGAAGGTTCTTGTGGAAGAGCCCTCTAAGAGCAGAAATAGTGAAACTGTGGGAGCAACAACAATGGCTGCAGAAGAAAAAATCTTAAAATGTTCAGAAAATGAATAACAAAATTAAAAAAGGTAAGACAGAAGAAAAGGTGATAGCCAGTGACAGCCAGTTTTAATACTTACAAGTTTTATGTCTGCCCTTTTATGTGCATTTACTTTTCATTTTTCAGCTGTATTTCCTAAGAACCTTAACATGAAGCTTCTTATTTTTGTGTACAGAACATTGGTGCATATTGAGAGCATTCCTTGCTCAATCAGGGTCCTAACCCTTTCTTCTGGAATGAATTTCATTCCATAACATTAACTGCTCTTTGAATGAATTCTTTGTTTTCTATTATACTGTGCATAATTTCTTGAGCTTTTCCCTGCCATGCATTTTGGAATTAAAACGACATCACAAATTACGCCCTGAGGAGTAGCTCACTTGACTCATTCATGAATAAATTAATATTTTAATATACCTGATTTTATTGTTTAAAAAATTTATTTCAAACGTTTTACATTACTAAAGGGATGGGTTTTTTGCTTTTTACATCCATGACTTCAAGGCATCCTGCATACTTTTTCCTACCAACAATTTCATTGAAATTAATAGATACATAAGGGGTGACAAAGCCTTCAGCAGAGTTGCCACTTGAATAAGTTCTTAAATCCAGAAATAAAAATATGCATGTACATACTCTAACTCTTATCTTTAAAGATTTTTTTTGATTGTCCTTTCTGCTCTTTGCTCCCTGATCTGCTTTGTAAACTTCTATTACTGTTACCCAAATGCCATTAAGTAACTGAGATTATATTATTTGGAAAAAAAGTTCTGGTTTTATCCACTTAAATTCTAAAATTAGGATTAAGATAAATTGAAGTCACACATATACTTTGATAGTATGACTCCTAAAGAATGTCAACTTGCTTTAAAGAACTTGAACTGATCAATAAAGTTCACTTTGGAACGTAATGGCCAATTACCTTTTTTAAGATACTAGCAGATGATCAGAAGATAGTTCTTAGTTTCAGTATCCAAAGGAAATACACTTGCAAGGCAACTTGCATTTTCATTCAGGTGATTACAGGGTTGTGAAATTGGAAGCAAACAATTTTTTGACAACTATTTTTGTTCAGAAAAGTCTATCTAGAAGAAGGTAGAACTAGAGTATATTTGGACCACCCTATAAAATAATCATCCCATAAGATGAGACCAGGACAGTAGATCGATAAAGATATGACTATACTGTAACATGGCTATATGACCTATTATCTGGTGATGTGATAGCATTTTGATCTCATAATTCATAGTAGTTCAGAAGTGAGATGACGGTTCTGAAGAGATACAGCATAATTCCCAGTGATAATATTTGCATAAACATAAGCATCTTACTGATAATTTAAGTTATATGTGACCAATAATCAATTAGAGACTAAATGATATTATATAACCATAAATATATCATTTATTTCCTTCAGTAGTTTCTTCTGCCAAGCAAGTCTAAATGAAAATCTAAATCACTCTATATAGTTCAAAATACTTTAGTAAACCTTTGGAAAGTGTTTTCTGTCCTTCCATTTGTCTTGTAGGGTAAGTGAAACAGCAGAATAGCTATCTGTGGAATGCATCCAGAGGAAAAACATTATCCCTAAAAGACAACTGAATTTCAATAGCACTGGAGACTTTCTGAGAAATTGTACTGCTTTCCCTGGATCATCAATATCAACATTAGTCTCACATGACCCATTTTTACAAAGCATTTGCATCAAGGACACTTATCAAGGGTTTCTCATGGAAGCTTCTGTGGTTTTGCTTCTGCGTAGAGACTCCTTGTGATATTCCTTACAATCCATGTTAATTTACAGTTTCTGTTACAGTTAATGATCAGAAATGCTATAATCTGCTCTTTGTGGAATACTTTATATGCCTGCTTTTCTCTACTATCTTGCCACCTTAAATGGCTACCAAAACTATTAGTCTCACTGAAAAGAGAATAGCTTTCACTTAAAAGTTATTTCTTGTGTAGGTATACAGATAGTGAAGGAAAGATGAGAGCTGAACTTGCACTTTGACGGCTATGACATGTCAAAAAGTGTCAGAGAGAAGCTAACCAAATTTAGATCATGTCTAACCTGCAAAAAGAGTGAATCCAAGCCACAGTTTATAGCTTGCCATCTATTCAGTCCAGATTAAGAACTCTGTGTTATTTAGTCTAGTTGTTAAAAATGATGAACCAGCAAGTTCATTGGGATTTATAGATGATTAACCCATCTAAAGAACAAATAGCTTTAATTTTGATCACTTTTTTGGAATTAAGGCATGAAAGCATGAATATTTTGATTAAATGGCCTTTTTGCCTAAGAATCTGCCATTCCTGAGGTGGGCACACTGCTTTTTGTAGGACTCAGTCTCCTGTCAACGGCAGTTTTCTCAAGTTTTCCTCACCTCCTCTCCCCAGGTAATCATGCTTGTGGAGATAAAATGCTGTTTTTCCTAGTATCTGACAGGTGTAACCTACTGCCTTCACAAAGTAGAATCCTTTCTTGGGAAAGACACGTGACAAATGTGAGAAAATTTTACAATTTTCTTTCCTCAATGTACATTTCTCTGTAGAAGGGGAAGCATTTGAGAGACTTGATCTCGTCCCCTTTTGAGCTCTTGAAGGGTTCAAGAGCCACATGAAATAAGGGCACCTCGAAAAAGACATGTTAAAAGAGTATCTGATTTTCATTGAAATTATTTGACATAGGGAGTGCTCTGTGAACCTTGGTCTGCAACTTGTCTCAAACCTGCATCCCCAACAAGAAAACTGCTTAATGTTTTTTTTTTCTTTCTGGTTTGAAACTAGGTTTCTCAGCTATTCCCCTTCGCTAACTGATGCTGTATTTTCTGCAAATGCCTTGTGAGATGCTGTGACAGACAAGAGATGTAAAATGTGACAAACTTTGCTGAAGGATGCCTTGCTTTCTAGTGGTACAACAGCATAAAACCATTAAAATATACTAGTTAATTATTTTCTACATAATTTACTGTTTATAAATTGGTATCTTTCAGGAAATAAAACTGTATGAGAGACAGAGATTTGTCTTCTAGATGGTGATAGTCTATATCTCTTCCCTGATGAATCTTTCAGACTAATACTTTTTGAATAGCCTTATATGGTCTGGGGATACAAATTTTATATTCTACCCTGTTGTAGAGTATACTTATGCAGTTGTTCTGTGGTGGTGTATGCTGTGCAGATTTTAAAAGTTCTACATAGTGCTTGTTACAGGAAAAACAATACTGAAATGTAAAGAGCATAGATCTTATTTGTAAATAAAAATTGTCTTATTTAAGCAAAAAAGTCACTTAAAACAAGGTTATATTCTGATTTCTTGAACAATGCTACAACCATCACTGGATGGTGTACGGATGATTTTTTTGCTGAAGTTTTTTTGCATTGAACACCAGAAATACAGCATTATATTCTGCTAATTTTCCTCTGGTTATAGAAATGACATCATTGCTGAAGTTGGAAGGAAGAGCCAGCAAGGATATTCAGATGTTAATTAGGAGGAATATGAGAGTAAAATAATAATCCCTCAAGGCTCAAAGAACTTCGGAGGGACATGTGACTGCTAAAATAGCAGCAAGTGAACCACAAGTTCCTGTGAAGTTGACAGGTAAATATGAAGGGAATATCATGGAATATTTCTGGAAGAGAGGAAAGAAAAGTAGAGGAAAAACATTAAGAAAGAAAGGATAGCAAAATGAAATGGAAGGAATGCCAATGGAGACAAGAAAATAGTCTAATCTAGAACAAACTGTATTTGGAATTAAAAGTCATACTTTCTCTTGGCAGTAACAAGGTCAGAAGGGCTATTCATAATTACCTTTAAATTCTGTGTAGTGATTCAAGACTAATAACAAAAAATGTCCTTTTAAAGGCCTTTAAGTATGACTAAATGCTCTGAATTTTAGACTACAGTATGCCTCATTCAGTAGTGTTTCTTCTCCCTGTTCTATTCTGAAAGGAAGATCATGTGGCAGCTACTGTTTATGGTTAAGTTATTTATTCATTAAGGCAATGTAAACTATATCTTAATGAAACGGAAAGTGATTTCCATTCCGTAAAAAAAGGTACAAGGTGTTTGAAAGGTAATGAAAGTCTTGCTGACATCAGCTCTTTAGTGTAACAGCTGTAAGTGTAGGAGGCCTGAAAAAGAGATAATATAATCCTACACTGTATATTTTTTGCCCAAGTCCTCTTGGAATTACCCACCTTGTCTTCTTTTCTCTTGGATTGTTCAAATTCCACTATCTTTCTTTCCATGCATTTTACACTCTATGTCAATGCTATTGATAAGGCCGACCCTCCACTTAAGTGAAAATCTGAGAGGGTGTAATTTTGACATGCATATGGAAATACCTAAGCATTGTAGGTTTATTTCATGCTGAGGTCCTTCAATGACAAGAAAATGCCCTAATGTGACAATGATACTCTGAAATGCTTTCTTGATAAAGTAGTCACACCAATAAAGATGATTTCATGCACATCACAACTAACAGTGTCAGTGCCTCTGTGAGAATGATCATTTCTCAGCTTCCAAAACCTCTGCACCTAAATAGAAATTCATAAACCAAAACTTGCAATTAAGCAAAAAATGGAAAATTTTCTCACTTTTACTGCAACAGCTGCTAATGTACAGTACAGGCTGCTGAAAAATAAGTGGACATCTCTGTTCCATATATATCAAGATTGTTGGCTCACAGCAAGACAAACCTTAGCTTTCCTTAGCTATGTTTTACATGGAAATAAGTCACTAAAGCCTGACCATGGAGCACATACACTCAGACTAATCACTTGTGATATTGACAGACTTTGGTAGTTGAGGTTTGGAAAGAAAATGAATTATTACTCCCTACTCCAGTTCCTTTACTCTTGAAGATCACCGTTTCTTAAGTTGACTATGCTTCATGTATAACAACAGAGTAAGTAAAAGAAATTGACAGCCTCTAAATCATTCACTTTTGTCCCTTATTTTCATTCAGTTCTAACATTAAAAAATAAATAATTTTTTTACTTTTTAGAAAGTCTGATAATAAAGTGTACAACAAATTCTACATAGTAATCTGTATTCCACATGGAATGCTTTTTAAAGTTAATGTTAATCCTTCCAGTAATAAATTGCTTCTCATTACTGTTCGCTTCATGTTTCTTAAATCTATGGTCTATACAATCCAGCCATTTAATGCCAGAATGAGCTTCTTATAGCTATTTCTAGCTATCAGAAAACCAAAGGATATCTATACAACCAACAAATATCCTTATTTCAGAAACATTGTGATTTGGGTATTTTGGTTGGTGTTTTATTTATTTATTTATTTTCCTGGTCATGATGCACTTTGACAGAAGCAGAGAAAAGCTACAAGCTCTCCCTCTCCCCCCATTTTTGAGGCATCAAGATTTTGTAACTGGAACAGCATTCCTCTTAGGAAAGACTATTGCATTTGGCTTTGGGCTCACCCAGTAACTTGGCAGCTCAGCTACATGAGGAGAGAGAGATAGATCCTATCTTTGGGTAAGTGTTCCCTCTCAGGACTATTCCAGTTACTTTCTAGGCAGGGTTGAATTACCCTAAACCTATTGAGTAGAATGGCCTTAATGGTATTGTAGACCCTGCTTCCATGAAGTCTCACAAGAGAAACATCAAGTTTCCCTGCCCAAGGCAGCCGAAGGCAATGGTGCATTATAATGTATTTTGCAAGGCAAAGCAAACAAATATGGAGAACAGTTACATTTTCAACCAGAATCTGTGAAAAACAAGTATGTTACATTTATAGCATAATCGTCGCTGTCACTGTATTTTTAAGACACAAAGCAGTCTAACACAGATTTAAAAAAAAAAGAAGACTTAATTACCACTCCTAGTCATTGCATTGCACCAGATGTTGGCTTAATTGAACAAATACTGTCTGTTATGATTACAGCGAAGCATATTGTAACTATGGCTATAACAGACACTGGCACAGATCACCAGCCAGCATAAATCAATTGAATCCCATTGACACCAGTATATGTAAGCTGATTTCACAAGCAGAGGTTTTGGACTATAATTTCCTAATTATAAGAAAGGAGGGGTATACAAAAGGCATTTTCAACATTACTTTAAAAAAAAAACACTTTCTTTTTTTTTTTCTTTTTTTTTTTTTCCTTTATTTTTCACCAGGCTGGAGAGGCGTACGTAGTCATTTCAGCTGTCTGAGTACAGATTGTAACCAAATACCTTACTTGTTGAATTAGCATATGCTGTCATACTATCACATCTGACAACATAACTTCAAATTTTGCCCTCAGAAATTAAGGCAAATGTTCTATGCTCTCCAACATAAAGCTAAGGTAATCCAAATTATCGATTAAATAGTTTTATCAAATAGTATAGCAGTAATATCTGTGTGACTGCTACATATGCATAACATTACCCAACCATAGTGAAAGGTTTTATATGTAGTATGTCTCTGGGGTTTATCAGTCTGTCTATGTTATTAAGTCTGCCACAGACTAAAGAAGTCATTTGAAGTAAATTACATTTTTAGCATTCTTTTTTAATATTTTGCAACAAATAGAATATCTATGATAAAACTCAGTGGACTATCCCAAATTTAAAATTGGGACTTTAGATTTCCAACCATTATGAGATAAAACAACATTAAAAAACATAATCAACATCAAGATTATGAGGAAAAAGTGCAGAAATCCTTATCTATGAAGACCTCTTCGTATACATGGAGTTCCAAAAATACATGTAATCTGAAGGCTTTTTCAGAGTTAAATTTCACTACAATATTTACAGATACAGGATCAGTACATACCTAATAAATGCCATTATTAGAAAAAAGTGAAATAATCATCTTCATTGCCTCACTCACCAATTTATGAAAAAAAGAAATCATTGTATGGAAACAGGATAACATTAACATGTAATGTTGACCTCCACTCTTGAATAAGGAAATTCAGTACTGAATATATGCTGTTTTGAAGGGCCCCTTGAGCTTTGACTATTTTATTGTTAACTCTGTGCCTAGAACCACTTAGCCAAGTCAAAAGATTTGCCAGGGGCCTCCCATTCCTACCAAGGTCTTGTACAAACTGTAGTTAACAGATTAAGTTGAAGAGCCCTTCTGTTGGTTGCTTTCATTGTTTCGTTCCTTGGAGTACTCCAGCTAGAAGACACCAAGCTGATTACATGCATTGTAAACAGTCTGTCTTGTTTTGAAATTTGTATGTAGGGTAATGAACATTGTAAACATATGTAAAACTTCACACTAAGTTATTTTAGAGCTGCAGTTCAGTGCTTATTAAAATTCTGTCTTTCTGGCCTTTATCAGGCAATGCCATTCAGCTATAGTGATTTCACCAGGGGTGAAATATGCCTTATTCAGAAATGGAAATCCTAAATTCCAGGAACACAATGATACAAAGGGGTCAGGCTCTCCCTCCAAACTATGCATGTCACTTACTTCCCAGAACCTAAAGTAGGCATAAAAAATCCAGTTAAACAAAGAAACTGCGGCTAAAATTTAAATTATCTCCAACTGAGGTGACAAAAATGGTTAGAAGAACAAGCATGCTGCTCCCAAAATGGATTATAATTATAATTCTTTATAATTAGCACCATCTTTGAATTTTTAAATATATTTATCTTTTAAAAATATTCAGATCTCTCATTCTCCACAGACCCCCACCCTTCTTTCTCTTTCTGTATAAAGCTAAAGGAAAATTAAATGTTGGCAGTTAAAGTAGCTATATAAGTATGGCAACCATCCAAAATTCATACAGGCAGATCTGGAGTCATCTTTACATGTGCAAAAATAGTTGAAAAAGATTTTAGCACTCTAGACATTTTATCTGGGTAAGATCTTACTCAGTGGAAGGTGATTGACAGCAGCTCTTATGTTTGAAGATTTTAATGTAGAATGTGCAATGTCTAATAAATGGTGCTCCTCACACAGTTCAGCCATTTATTTGTTCAGAAAACCACATGCAGAGCACTCTGGGTCAGATGCTGGGGAAACGTTTCATTGTCTTATGTAGATGAGGTTGTCCTTTTGTACGGACCCACTATATTTACCGAAGTAATTGGTAATTGTTACATAGAATATCACTTCTGCCACAGAAACATGACCACTGGAGATTTAATGAGCTGAACTTGTGTCAAAAAGAAGCACTTTTATTTACTGTTATGAATTTTGTTAAGTATCCATCAGTGTGTATTTTTTTGCTCCAAGCGTCTAGTTTACACAAATCAGTCAAATATAATCCACCACCGTTTCAGGTATATTTGAGCTCTTTATTAATACTTCCTCACAACTTACTGAAATCTGTACTGGGAATTTGGATCCTAAGAATACTTTTAAAAGGGTAATGAATCAGACTACAGGTATTTTAAAAGGACAATCACTGTAAGATATGTCACTTTGGAATAATAAATTGCTGTCAAAAGTTTTCAGACTAGATGCTGCCCTCACTTACAGTAGTGTCAGTCAAGAGTAAGTCTTCTGAAGCCAATGTAACTATTCTGAATTTAAATCCATATATCTGAAATCACACAGTGGTTCAGTCCTCTCTATAAATTAACCAGGGTTTGCTCATGCACTTTTTATTCAGGGAAACATATATTCAGGTAAATATACAGAAGTCTGTGCCTGGGGAAAGAATTACAGATGACTATAACACTAGATGATTATAACACAAATAACTTAATTCTAGCTGAAATTCATTCCTTCTGACACTTCCCAATGCACACACACAAACACAGGCACACATACACACATATACACACATGTACTCTTGTAAAAAATCTAAGAACATAAACTTTGTTCAAGGAGTACCACTGAGGCTGGATGGTAAAATAACCATTTTCTAAACCAGAAGTAGGAAAAGAAACAGTTGTGAGATTTGTGCCCATGAGTTACAATAATGACCACAACCCCGTGTTTTCAGCCAAGGCCTTAGGACCCCCTGTAAGACAGAGGCACTCACTCTAAGTAGAACAGAAAATCTAGTAGTTGAGTGAATTTTATTAACATTTTACATTTGTTGTAAGCCAAGTATAAAATCCTCTCATAGGAAAAATGGAAGAAAAGCTTATGTAAAACATGCATCATAAAAAAAACTTCAAACAATGAAAACACTGAGGAAGTTCTTTCATTTATCTTTATTATTTTTAAAGTGTTATTCAAAGATGTCATCTAATTCATCACTTTATTGTTTTTTATTAACTCTAAGTATAGAGCAAGGTACTTCAAAAGCAATGCAGCTTTTTTCTGTCTGGACCAAAATTTATCTGCAGCGTAACACCAATGAGTCAAGATTAATTTTATACCTTGTTTGCCTTTCTATTGTTGCATAAGAGTAAAATTTTGCTTATTGTCCACTCTCCCCTTCTATTTTTAAAAGTGCCATTTGTATAAAATATTATATGTAATAAATCACTCATGGCAGAAATAGTAATAACATTGATCACACATAGCTATTTATCATTGTGTTTACTATTGTGCTTGCTCTCTTCCTGCCCTGCATACACTTCCCACTGTGCCTGCAACATCGAAGGAGAGCAAAAAAGCTATGCATCACTGTCACCAGAGGGATTTCCACAGCAGAACTGGCACAGATATAACGTGAAAAATACTAGTGACAAAATACTAGTTTGTCTTGAGAGACAAGACCTGGCATAACTCTTATGGACCTCAGTAGTCTTTGGTTTCGGCCTGACAGAAAGGTGAAAGCACAGAATCTTCAAAACAAATGTTTTAAAATATAGTTTTGCACTAAAACGTAAACATTCCTGACCTCAGCAAGAGGCCAAATCATCAGGCACAACATTATTTTAGTAACTTTAATAATAGATATACACTTACTATTTTGTGTCTTTTGAATTTTCAAGGAGTCCGTTAATTTCATTTTCTACCGGATCGGGTAGTATTTACTGTTAGTACAGCTTAGTGTGTGTAGTTCATGCTCCATGTATTCACACAACGGCATTTCTGTGGGTCTACTCATCATTCCAGGGATGATAACTTTCTAGTTAACCAGTGCAATGCCAGCCTATGGCTCAGGACTGATATTTATGTTGCTAGAAGTTTTGTTATTACAAATGACACAGACAAAAATATTTACCTTCTTAACCTTTGCAGGAAATTAATCACTGTCTTTGCTGATGGGGTAAAGGATTATAAACTTGTTAAGTGATAAAAAAATACAGGTGTGGAAATGTCTTAATTTGTGGGATAGAAGACACATGCTCGGTCTAACCCCAAGAACCTGTTTGTTTTTTATATTGACAAGCTAGTTTCTGGATCTTTTGAGATTATTCTAAAAACTAAAAACTGAAATCTAGTTATCAAATAAACAGCCTCAAACTTGCATGTTCATGGCAAATCGAACTTATTTTTTTCTGGGAGTCTGTTTTTGTTTTGCTAAACTGATTTCACAGAAATAACAGAAAACCCCATAAGTTTGAGATTTTCTTTCTTTTTTAATAAACCTAAATTACTTAGACAGCTGACACAATTAATTTGCTTACTTGTCTGCATGAAAGAAAAAAAGTGCTAATCTCTCAAACTGTTGCTTTAGAAAATTAATTTAATCATTTTATAATATTTTAAGTGTCAAAAATTTTTTTCAAAATATTATTCTCATTGTAGAAAGATAGATTGTTTTGGAATTTTTCTGTACAAGTTAATGTTATATGGAGTTATAACACACCTATATCAAGCTGTAAAAGTTAAACTGGTGACTCACAGTAAACATGACAGCCTTCAAATGTTATTTAAAAGTACAAGTGTTCTTAACTTTTGTTTATGTTACAAAAACTGTCCATCCTTCTTTGAATTTGTTTTACACCCCTTTCCCACAGTGACAACCTCATAGATTGTAACTGATCTGCAGATCAATACACTTCGATGGTTTGCCCCTTTTTGTCTCAGTTACGCTGGCATCTATTTTATATGCAAGTCCCAGATCTGTGACTTCATCATATCCATGTCCTGCCACCAGATACAGAAGCGCTTTGTTCTGCCTCTTTTCATGCTGGAGGAGTTTTTCCTAGGGGTTGCTCCTTGTTCTGCGACATGAAAATGTGTGAAGCATAAAACTCCAGCTGTGAATACTTACCTCCCTGCAGTGTTAAAAAGTTCAATATACAAAACACCTGGTTTCAAGCAAAATGTATACTAAGATATATGGCAATGAGACAGATTTAATATACCCCATAGGGCCCTCAAGCAGTTTTTAAATTAAAGACACAACATAGTTCGGTTTCTTTTTTTTTAAATGAACCTTTACTATTTCACAAATAATGAATCGATACCTCTTCTAGCAGAAGAGAAAGTCATAAACAAAAAAGCAATTTGTGGTGAGTGGAAAGGATGAGGATTCATTGTCATGCAAATTAAATCTGAAATATAAAGTTTACATTATGAACAGAAAAAAAAAAACTTTGTTCCATGCAGAAGAAATACAGTGGCTCCCCAGAAAAAAAAATGCTAATCTTGACATGGAGATACATGCTATGGGGCAGGTCTAAAATTCACTTCAGGTTTACTTATTAAAAATTCAGCATGTTTAAGATTTATTTTTGTAACAGTTCAGATAGCCAAATGTCAATACATTGGCATGTGGACTCCTATTAGAAGGCAACAATAAAGTAGAGTCTGTTCCTCCTACGCTATGTTCTGCAGACATTATTTCACCTTTATATTTGACTGTACTTCCATACAGAGCTGTTTAGGTGGAGTATAGATTTGCCTTGAAATAACTGACAAGAAGTTCACAAGAAAAAACTAATAAGGAAATTCGAAAAATCATAAGTCATCCAACTTTGTTATTATGACTTCATACAACAGATACAGACGTCATCATTGTTTCTGTTTTTGCTCAGGCCCACATCCTCATTTCTTCTAGCATTGTGTCTTGCCTGTTTAGTAAGTCTTTCCTCTGGACAATAACAGTTTAGTCTTCAGAGGGTAAAATGTGTAACAATGGGAACACAATCTTCCCCAACATATGGGCATGTGATCAAAAATGTTCTTGCATTTTTAAATCATCTACATAATTTACATTTTAAAAGGACAGAGTTCTGGCATATATAAGGCATATCTATAAAGGTAAAAATTGAAGTTTTCAATATTTTTTTCAGCATAATCTTTGGGGCTTAAGTGTTTGATGTACTGAGGACTCAATATACCCGTGCAGCTAACTGCTAAGGTACGACCGAGAAATTTTTTGTATGATAGATGATAAATTTGGGAGCCTGTGGATGAGCTTGAACAGCTAGTGTAGCAGACCAGCTGAGCTTCCCCCAATAGCTGGAATCCACCTCTACATTGTCCACAGCTAAACCAAGGCCAGAAACAGATCTCTCAGAAGGCACAGAGAACTCTTCCTCTGGGGGGGAGTGCAAGCACAGCTCAGCTGGAATTTTTTTCTGACTCATCACTATGAATTTAATATTCACTATATTTAATATAACTCTGAAAATAAAACAGTGCCTGTCAGGTGCCATTTCTGAACAGTAACATAATGGCAGCTGGATATGAATACTGTTAAAGAATGCAGATATGAAATGTAAACTGAGTACAAGAATGTCATGTAGAAACCAATAACACTCAAGGATAGAATTCATGGAGACATTTCATGAATATACTAAAGAATGTTATTAAATATGTTTATTGAGCCATATTTTCCATTTTCAGTGGCCAACCCCTGAAAAATTAGCAGCTTTCAGTCATATATAGTTGGTGGAATTTGTACTCTGTTTCTGCTAACACTCAAGATTTGCTGATTCGTAACTGTTAAATATTCTTATCTCAGTGGTCATCACCAAGTAAAATAAATTAATTAATTTAAAGCTCCTTAATGAAGCCATTACCTTTATGTATCTCTAGAGATGGATGAAAAAAGAATTATTGGAATAGGTAAGGAACAACTAGAGTGAAGCTACCATTATTAAAGAACATTTTTATAATCTACAGTTAGTCTCTGCATTAAAAAATAAATCAAGTTACTACTTTATGTTTCTGAGTGCCCTGGTTTCGGCTGGGATAGAGTTAGTTTTCTTCCTAGTAGCTGGTACAGTGCTGTGTTTTAGATTTAGGATGAGAATAATGTTGATAACACACTGATGTTTTAGCTGTTGCTAAGTAGTGTTTACACTAGTCAAGGACTTTTCAGCTTCCCATGCTCTGCCAGGTACACAAGAAGCTGGGAGGGGGCAGAGCCAGGACAGCTGACCCAGACTGGCCAAAGGGCTACTCCATACCATATGATG